>NC_072736.1:53014945-53314945 GCF_026930045.1 Uloborus diversus
CAAGTTGATACATTGCAATTGTGTTTACTTGATACCATGTAATAATTTAACTTAAATCTTTCAAGCGTTTTTTATTCACGTCTGTATGTATGTGCGTATGTGCGCATGTACCTATGTCGCGTAACTCAAGAGCAGTATGTCCTAGAAAGTTAAAATTTGGTACGTAGACTCTTAGTGGGGTCTAGTTGTGCACCTTCCTTTTTGGTTGCATTCGGGTGTTTCTAAGGGGGTCTTTCTCCCCTTTTTTGGGGGAAATCTTTCTTAATTTCGATTTAAACTCAAGCGGTGTTATAATTTGGCGGACACTTGGCGATATATCGCTAGCATTTTGGTCGCCGAGTTTTGTCGTCAACTTGGCGACAAATTTGGCGATTTTTTAAAAATCCGATTTTAATTTGGCCACTGTTGGTGATATTTCGAGAATAATCCCATTAAAAACACCAATAATGGGGAAATGACATTAAATTGGAGTAAAAAGAAGTCATGTGATGCACACATCAGATCGTTTCTTTTTCCAGAAACGCTTATAAGTTACCAACGGAAAAAATAAAGAAAATAGAATGGAGGAAATTTCTTTTGAAACATTCCAAAGAGTACTTCGGGGATGACAGTAATACTTTTGTTTGCATTAATTGTAAATCAGATTTATATTTATGACTTAACACTTAACTCGAATTGAAACTTCAAACATTTTGTAAGAAGCTTACATAATAATGACTCTTTTTTTTTTTTTTTTTTTGTTCCTTATTACGTCATCAAAAAAGCTTATGAACTTGCATAAAATCTTGATCCACAGTTGATAAATTTAATGAAACATTTTAAAATATTTTGTCTATGGAAAAACATCTGTTAACAAGGTGTTAAAATCACTATTTTATAGGAAAATTATAATAGTCTTACACGAAATTTTCTTTTGGTAATCCCCTCTCTCAAGCTATTAAATGTAAAACAAAGTATAATTTGTACTTAAATATATACAATATATACTATGCATTGTACATCGTCACTGAATCAGGGCTTAATTCCCCAATGGGCAGAGTAGGCAGCTGCCTAGGGTGCAAAATTTTCAGGGGCGGCAAATTTTGCTTTAACCACATTTTTCAAAATTATTACTCTTGAAGTGATCCAGCATTATTTCATTTTCCATAGTGACATCCTTTTCTTGTAATTTAATAATGTTTACTTTTATTTCTCTTATGAAACTGAAATATTTTTTAAGCATGGTAATAGATGTGTGTAAAACAATAAGTGTGAAGACGAAAAGCGGTGACGATTGAAGAAAAGCAAGTGTCACTGCGTTTGACCAGAAGCTCCAACAAGATTGAAGTTTGACTAAGATATTTAGTGCCATAGTACTAATATTATAGTACCATACATAGTACCATAGTACTAAATTTATTTAAATATGGTTTCTTCAGTGATTGACGTGTATTTTCTCTTCTACATTGTTAATATTTAAAAACTTTTCTGTTAACGGTATTAAGTCTGGTCGGCAAATGGGAATGAGTGAGGAGTGAAAAAGGCTGAATCATTTTTAATGAAAAAAACATGCTTAGTTAAAAATCGATGAACAAACGAGCTGATGTGTGAGTCACATGACATCCTTTTACACCAATTTAATGTTATTCCCCCATCATTGCAATTTTAATGTGATTCAATAGCTAACTCTCTAAATATCACCAACAATGGCCAAATTGAAACCAGATTTTTAAAAAAAGTCGCCAAATTTGTCACCAAGTTGGTGACAAAAACGTTCATTTTACGTTCATAATGAAGCACTTGGTAAACAAGCTGATGTGTGTGCATCACATGAATTCCTTCTACGGCAATGTAATGATAATAGTACTGTGTTGGAGTAAGCAAAGAAACGCTTTAAATGTTTTTACCCCAAGTTTGTGCGAACAGAAGCAAAAAAAAAGTTTTGTGCAGATTAATTCTCCCAATATTGGACATTTTAATGTGATTCAATGGTTAACTCTCTAAATATCGCAAATAGTGGTCAAAACAAAACTAAATTTAAAAAAAAAAAACGCCAAATTTGTCACCAAGTTGGCGAAAAAACTTTGCGATCAAAAGACTGGCGATACATCGCCAAGTGTCCGCCAAATTATAACACCACTTGAGTTTGCATCGAAATTACAAGTAATTCCCCCCCAAAAAGGTGCAAAAGACTCCTTTAGAAACACCCGAATGCAACCAAAAGGGGAGGTGCACAACTAAATCCCACTAGCAGTAGGCCGATTTTTGAGTGAATATTTTTTCGCGAATACAATACTTCCTTTTTTTTTAAAGGAAGTAAAAAGAGTCTTCATAAAGTTTTTAAAGGTGATACATATTTTTTCAGTGAGCAGTTTTCAAAAGTAGAATCTTAATAGTTTTTGGTATGTAATCAGTAACAATTTACAAGGGAAATACTATCGAGCAATGAGGAGTGGTAAAAAACGTAAAGTGAGTGAACGTAATTACACAGAAAAAATTAATTAAATCGTTGATTTATAGATGAAAACAATTATCAATTTGCCGAATGATGAAATACGAGCATGAACAAATACTATACATTCATAACACCTAATCGGAAGGAACGTATTAAGCACCATTAATAAACAATTTTGAATTTTTTTAAAAAGAATAAAAGTATCTCCACGTTGCAATGTCGTCTTTCTAAATAAGGAATTTTTTGGGAGATCGGGGCATCCCTGAATATGAAATGCCATAATTTCTTTATAAGTTTAACAGTTTAAATTTCGGGAACACTATTTTTTGCGTTTTTTTTTTTTTTTAAACACGGAAATTTTGCATTTTTTTTGGGGGGGGGCGGGGCAGATTTCAGATCTGAGTAGGGGTGGAGTGGAGCTAAATTCGGCTCTTTGCAGAATGAATCAATTTTTCATTGAATTATGAATTTCTGTAAAAAAATATTGTGACAAGAGGTGAAATGACATTGTCTAAAAAGTAAAAGAAAAAAAATACAGTTGTAATTTATTTTCTTAAATTTCGGGAATTCTGTTACGAAATGCATTTACAATGTAACACAACGTTCCGTTGTATTAAAATAATGTTAATGTAGAACTTTGCAGCTAATTTAAGTTCACTTTTGGGAATTGGCAGCGACACGACTGTTGCCAAAACAAAATTCATAAATCCGCTTAATGTGATTGATGGTCGTTATTTCTCCTCGCGTGCAAGCTGCCATTTTCCGCAAATAACGAAGGAACAGCAAAAGGGGAGGGACTACTCATCAACCTACTTCCCGCAGACGATATCATTTTTGGTGACGAGTGGGATACAAATGTTCCCAGCAAGTCGCGTGACTACCAAAGAACAAAAAACCGGAATACTGCTTTGTTCGAAAGAACAGTCTGGTCACATGCTGTGTGGCAAATCTGGTATTGTGCTTGACGTACAGAAAGCTAGCGAATAACGAAGCTGTCCCACATCATAGGTTGTTCGAAACAAGAGGGGTTGACAGAATAAGTGATTAACGTGATTTGTCACTCTACGGGTTGTGACGAAAGGACTTTAAGGTGTTCATTCGCCAACGATGACTAATGAGACTTGCCGTGTTAATAACGGCGTGAAACATTTCTCGAATTGTTTAGTTGCAAAGTTTTGTTGAAAAAAGGTTGTTCTGTTTTTAAAAAAAAAGAAAAAACTTATTTTTACAAGATGAACTTTTTAAAACTTTTTGACAATATACATTCAGAAAGACTTTTACGGTTCCGAAGAATGCTTGAGAAAAACAGAATTTTACGGTAATTAGTACCTGCAACACTGGCATAATCAACTGAAAGGCAGTGTTTCTTGACTTAAAATTTCAGGATTTTTTGGTACTGTGTATATAATGTTTTGAATACAATAATATTCTGTACTATTCTCATTTTTCAAAGATATTAAAAGTGAAACTCTTTATGCGAAGGTTTTGAAGTCCTTATTCACAACGTGACGGAAGTGACGTAACGTATTACCCCACATCGGAAAAAGGCGAGGTTGACCAGCATGCCGGTAAATTTGAATTTTCAGGCATAACGGATTATTTGAGGTTTTTTTTTTTTTTTTTTTTTTGCAACGAAACAAAAGTAAATTTCTCCATTCAGTACTAATCAGAAAGCAACCATAGACGAAACAATCGTATTATCAAGATAAAATTGTGTATTGCATATAATATGTGCTTGTTATTTATGGTAGGTCATTATTAACGGATTTAATTATGTGCAATAAAGTAATCAATTCAGAAGCAATCATTGTTACTACGATTCGTTCATTTTTTTTAAATAAATTATTTTAGGTTCCTTTTAGCGAGGTAAGTTTAGTTTTTATTTATTGAATAGCAAAAGAAAATTCTTTAACACTGGCTTAGAGGCGGTTACTTACTTCTTAGATGTTTGCTTCGATTTAATTTAATTTTTATAAAATTATTCATTGTTGAATAATATTTCTCTTGTTAAAATAACAAATGACACCGTTAATTAATATTTTTACAAAATTATACTGTTCATTAATACTAATAAGATATGTATAGATCTTTTATTATTTTTTAAGCTGAACACATATATTTTGTTATAGTATTATTTTCCCCCCCTAACCTCAATTTTGCCGGCGAATGCGGGGTAATACGGTAGATGTTTTTTAAACTGTTGGTAAAAGCAATGAAAAATAACAGTAATTATAAAGTTAGTTTTGTTAGTAAATTTAACTAATTAATTTTAATACTGAACCAAAGCAAGCATATTATTTGGATTTTGTTTATTTTAAAACTTTTCAAATAATGTAGGTTTTCGACCATTTCTTGAATTCAAGCAAGTCATCTGTTTTAAAGTGTAATCTGCATTGCTTAAGTTTAGCCGTGAAAATAGTTCGTTAACTTTTATTAACAAAATGTACTTTACAATTACTATTATTTTTCCTTGGTTTTGGCAACAATTAACTACTAGATTTCAAGTATTGTCTAGTTTTCTCGTTGTATCTTATTTTTCCATTAAAATACACAATTTTGTTGTGAATATGTCGGGCGCAGGAAGAATAAGACAGTGGCGTAAGAGAAAACGTGAGGTTGAAGTCATTGTTCAGAACGTAAAAAAAAATATTAAAAAAAAAGACTCCTTTCAATCGTGAATCGACACATAATTTTATACCTTGAAACGTTGCTTTTCAAAACATGAATTTTGTGAATGTATTAAGTTACACCCTACTAAACAAATTGTTATTATCATTATTATTATTGCCTTTCTGCAATATTTCATCTTTAAACAAACTAGTATTACACATCATAATGCGTTTCCCTCTTTTCGAGTAAATTATTCTCCTGATAAGATAATTTGTACTGAAACTTTATTTGGGTATTCGTTTCACTGAGAAATTCGTTCGTGACAAACATCTTAATTTGAGATTAATTACATTTAAATTTAAATCTAATTAGATTCAACCCACCCCGGAATTCACATTCATATATACCAACTCAGAAATGCGAAGGAACTTGCTTTAAGCAACGATTATGTTCTCGTTGGTAAAAGTGCGACGAACTAAGCAAAAGGCAACGTGTCTTTGTTATGAAGATTTGAAATTAGTTTTGAAATGGAGGAGATATATTTCATTTGTAACACAGATGCAAAATTAAAGCTACCATGAAACATTAACAAAAAAAAAAATTGAATTCTGAAATTTTAAATTCAAATTATGTTTTTCGCATCACGAGCTGCTACAGGACGCTACACATTGGAGTTATTGTTTCTAGAAACGGCTCCCGTCCCCCCAAGACTGCCCCTCCTCTTAAACGGTTACGTGTGTATAGTTGTGTATGTGCAGGTTTGGGTGTGTGTGCTTAGTCCTGTGTGCAAGCACCTTGAAGTGTGTGTGTGTGTGTGTGTGTGTAAAAGCGCGAGTATGTATGTGTGTGAGCGTGTGTGTGTGTGTGTGTGTAAAAGCGCGAGTATGTATGTGTGTGAGCGTGTGTGGAGAACATGGACGCCACCGACCAGGAGAAACGGATTCCGGGAAAAGGTGCTCAGGACCAGAGGACCATCAAGGACGGTCGAATAAAAACAATTAGCAATCCTGATTTCTCAAAAAAACTGACTCGTAAAGACGCACGATAGAAGTGACAAATTCATCTTTTCTATGGATTTTTTTTTAAATTTTTTTTAACATTCTGACATATCACTTCACCAGCAAAATTTCTCTCACGCCAGTCTCTTATTTTTTCTGCGCCTGACTTAGGCACAATTGTATATATAATGAAGAAAATAGATTATGAACATCGGGGTAACCTGAACAATACTCGAAATCCGCTTGCTAATTGTTGCTAAAACCAAAGAAGAATAATATAAATTACAAGGGCGCCCATATGCAAAATTTTATGGGGGTTGGGGGTCTCAAAAAATTTCCCCATGGTTTAGCAGAACATTTTCTCTATGGAAACCGATTTCAGTACAGATTAAAGATATTAAAAGTTGACATTTTAAATAACTTATTCATTAATGGCTGGAAAAGAATTTTTTATACATTTTTGCAAAGAAAAAACACTAAAAGCAGGGAAGTTCTCGTTTCTAAGGGGGGGGGGGGAGCGCCCTTGATAAACTACAAAGCTAATTTTGTTAATGAAGTTAACAAGCTATTTTCAAGGCAGAACTAAAGCAATGTGGATTACGCATTTAACTGATGACTACTTGACTTGAATCAAAGAAATCTTCAAAATTATGCATTATTCAAAAAGTTTAAAATTCCCCAAATCCACAAATAAATGCTTGTTTTAGTTCAGCCTTGAAATTATTTTTTGAATTTATTAACAAAACTAACTTTATAGATTTTACTATTTATCATGGTGTTTGTCAACAATTTGCAAAAGCGGATGTATATTAATTTTATAATTACTATTATTTCTCATAGTGTTTGGCAACACCTGAAAAACAACCACTTCACTTCCGTCATGAAAGGTTGCAAAAATTTGCAACCTTTTGTGGTTGCAAAGAACTCTTATAAAAAGTTATAACTTCAAAACTTTTTTAAAAATTTCAAACGTTAAGTAGTATTTTTACTTTCTTCTATATCTAATACATATCTTCTATATCTAATATACAGAAGAAAGTATTGGATTAGTGCAAATTTTCAAAATTCGAATTTTGACCGGGATTAGAACGTTTTGAGGCGTGTTGAGTTCATTTCGACCATTTTTGGAAAATGTCAGTCTGTGTTTGTGTGTGTTCGTATGTGTGTGACTAGTTTTTTGTGGCCGTTCAACAGCAAAAACTACCACATGAAATCGAACGAAATTTAGTACACATATGTGCCCGTGTGTGGACTAGTGCTAATTGGTTTCGGCGCGAATTCCTCCAAAAGTGTGGAGCAATGGGACGTTTCTTGAATTACGCGTGCCTGCTATTCCCCAAAAAGCAACTGGTGGAATCAAACAAAATTTGGTCCATATGTTGTCCTTAACAGGTACAGGGCGCTGATTTAATTTTGGTGTCAATAGCTCAAACAGGGGTGGTTCCATTGTAAGTGCCATATCTAAAGAAGGAATGCCACGTTCTGGATGAAATTTAGAATAAATGTGAAGCCATATGTAAACAGACGTTGGTTCAATTTTGGCGCCAATCGCTCTATGAAGGGCTGATTTTTTTTTTTTTTTTTGTGAATAAAAATAGCTTTATAAATGCAACAATAAGAAAGATAAATCGTAATAGACTGTCGTCTGCGTATTTCGCGTGATTTTAATTGCTGGAAATTGACCAGAAAATCATGATGATTTAAACTTTTGAACTGTTTCCAACTTGTGTTTATTAATAAATAAATGTTTGTAATTATTTTAAGCAAGGCTTTTAAAATAATTTTCAATTTCTATTCTTTGCATTGCTTTTGAGATAAATCAAGAATTGGGATGGTCGTCAAGTTTTGGCATATGTCTTTTTTTTTTTTTTTTTGATGGGAATATTACTTAATTCTCAAGCATGGGGAGGGATCAGAATTATAAGAAAGATATAGAGGAAAGTTTTGTGATGGCCACAACATACTAGTTTAAATAGGAAGGAAAAAATGATTAAAAGCAAAGACAAAATTAAATGGGAGGAATTAATAACTTCGAACACTTTTGTTGCTAATATCGATAAGTAGTAACATTAAGATAAATATGAGTGAAATAATAAACAAGAACACATACAAATAAGAACGGAATAAAATGTTAAAAGACACTGAAAATTAGTCGAACTTGTAAAATTGAAGAATATAGTAACTGACACTTTAAGAGTTGTTGTAAAAATCGAATGTATTTATTTGTTAAATGTTATAGAAAATCAAAAATCGTTACTGTTTCGAACAATCGACTATTTATAAGAAAATTATAGCAGATGGCCTTTGACGAAGAGTAGTAACTACTGAGAAACTGCTACAAGTCCAAAATTTTGATATTAACTTATAAAATTTCAACAAATTAAATAAATATTTAAAAAAATAAAATTTAGGTTCAGATCATTAAAATAAACCAGACAAACAAGCATTAAAAATTTTACGGAAATATATAAAAAACTTTCTGAAATATCATGCACGCAAAACGAACAGCTGCTATCAACATAAATCTATATGGGGAACGGTTACGCATTTTTACGATAACTTGAAAATTTTTTTGCATATGGTAATAAATAAGGTATCAAATTGTTCAGAATTAAATTATGCATAACATTTATTTTTTCCAGAAAGTTGAAAATTTTGAAGGTTAAAGGTCCTTAGACCCCTTAAATGTTACAGGAAATCAAAAAATGTTACTGTTTCGAACAATTGACTATTAGACAGCCTTTGACGAAGAGTGGTAATTACTGAGAAACTGCTACAAGTCCAACCAAACGCGGAATCAGAAAATGTGACCATACAGCTCGTCACACAGATATAAACTAAAGTCACTTCGTAAACACTGGTTAGAATGTGAGATGATATTTATTGTACGTTCTGAGTCCAAGAAATACAGTGGATTAAAACATAACTGACCCCTTATGACATGAGATTGCTCTTGTCCTCCCCATCTGCTTTTAACACACTTTGTAGAATCCACGATATGCAATGCTTTTAGAATTTCAGCTTAGCTTTGGGAATCCTTCCCTAGAAATATTGACGAATTTCTACTAGCGGGTTTTGGCTACAGTATACATGTGAGGCTCTCAAATGTACATTTACGAGAATTCTAAATAGAATAGTGGTAACTTCACCACTTCAATTTCATGCTTACTTAGGTTATGGAACGGTGAAGTGCAGGGACGTGCACATACATTTTGGGGCCTGTCACAAAGGACTTCTCCGGGCCCTCTCCATTAGGGTGGTTTAAAAACACATGTAAAAAAAGTTTTTCCTAGATAACAGGACACCCCTCAATGTTTTTATACTTGTGGATAGTAATGTACGGGAAGAATTGTAGATTCCTATTTCAACTGAAAGACGGTGCTCAACCCCGTCCCCCAAACTTCATAAACATGGGGAGGGGGGTTAAAAATACATTAAACTGAAAAAACAATGCTACACATTATCATATACACCAGTAATATGCTTATACATTGCCAAAAAATAATTATTTACGGGAAAAAAAAGAAACAGCTGAGGAAATTAAATGTTTCTAAAATTGTGGCATTTTTTATGCTGCGGCAAGTGCTAAATTAAGGGGTCATTGAGCACCCTCTTAAAATTTGAGTAAGAAGCTAAAACTTTTACAGCATAACACTATTAGCAAGTCTTAAAAATAGGGGATGTCCTGGACTTTAGCTGAAAAAAGTTTTCTTGAACCACCCTACTCTCCATATTGTTTACCCCTATATTTAACCCCTAGTTTAAAAAATATTGGGCCCTCTTCAGGCTCGGACCCGGGACAACAGGTGTCCCTTCTCCCCTTGTGCACGCCCTTGGTAAGGTGGCGTTGTTGCTGATTTGTAGAGTGCAAAAAGCAGTCGATTAAGTTAGAAGAGTAAATGATTTGTGACTTTAAAGTGATGAGTTTCTTGTCACTCAAAAGCAAGTTTTCAAAAAGAAAAATCTATACTTGTGGCTTAAAAGCGTGGTTGCCCGTGAAACAAATGCAATAGAATGCTTTGAGGGTTACTGGATGCTAGTAGCAAATCTAAATGTATAGGACGGCTGCTCAATGGGTGAAAAAGTTTTTTTTGGATCAGAGGGAGTCAGCGTGATTGCGACAGACAAGCATGCCCTCCATTTCTAAAGATCAGATCGTCCCACTAAGAATCTCCTGTCCATAGACCTTCAATGGACTGTCCGGGAGTAATCCTTAGAGGTTGGTGTCAGTTTTTAAACAGAGTGGAAAATTACCAAGAGTTGTTTTCATGTTTCAAGAGATATCACTATCCTATTGCCACACTAGTAGTAGGAAATCTTTGAACAACATTTCTATTTCCTTGACATGAGCCCTTGAGTGTAAGTATATACAGTACACTCCTTATTATCCGCAGAATTGGGTGGCACAGGTACCGCGGATAAGACGAAAAACGGTTTAAAATGAGGGGTAAATAAGATAAAAATTGTCTTTTGCTTGAAAAATGATTGTATTGTACATAAAATGCGATACTGTGAAAATAGGTACGGAATAAAAAAAAAAAAAATATGGCTAGTGAATGCAATGACTCAACAGATCAATAATACGCGCATACATTTAAATTATGGCTAAAAACATAAGTGTGAGGTGAAAAACTCATGTAAATGCCAAACGAGGATTGCTCAAAATTGCAAACAGATTACAGACATACGCTTGTAAAGCGTGCTGACAGCTTAACTGCAACAGATCAAAGTAGGTTAAACCAAGAAGACAGGAGAGAGGAGGAGAAATTTTTCAAGACAAGTCTGGTCACTCGTTTATTTGCAAAAGTAGTGTGAATTTCAGGAAGTACGGTGCATTTAAAAATCAGTAAGTTGCGTAGTCTGAAGCAGGAACCAGTGTAGATTAGATTTCAACGTGTCAGATTTCGGTGACCTATGAAAGCTTAAGTATTGAAAAGGAGTTGGAACAAAGAAATAGGGAGAGTTCAAAAATAGATTTTGTTCTTATTTAGTTAAAATGTGAGCCCTTACCTGCTTTTCAGTTAATCATCAGCTTTTTTTTTTTTTTTTTTGTGAACGGTCGCAGATAATCGAGATTTTACTGTACTGAAATTAATGGTAGCTTGAAGATTTATTACTGCTGATTAAAACTGCTGATTAAATATGCTGATTAAACATATTAGTCTAGTAACTCTCAAAATCTGATCTTCGCATTCTCTTCTTTTCCAAAACATATCGATATGGATGAGCAACCAATTTCTATTTTGGCTGTTTGGTTAGTCTTAAGTTCCTATTCAGTAAAATTTGCTATTAATGGAACGATATATTTTTAAGTCCTGCAAGGCCGGATAGAGCTCGCTTAGTAGAGCGCTAGGCTTTTAACTTATCGGTCTGAAATTCAAAGAAGGTATATTCAGTAAAACATCTTAGACTTTGAAAATATTGCCACTCTAATAATCTCCGCTCAAGAAAACTAAGTATAATGAAAGCATGAAAACAATAATCATCTTTAAAGTGTAAAGATAGATAAAAATCTATCAGCAAACGAACCATAAGTTAGTTCGCTGAGGTGTAGATTTATTGTTTTTTTAACCGTAAGGAAAAACAAAAGTTTACTTCTCGAAACAGAAAATACGCTTTTTACTTAGTAAAACTTTGAGTATTTATAAATAAACTAAAGATTTCATATCAAAAATACAATTTCTCTAGGGTGTTTTTTGCTGGTACGCCATATTTTTCTTTAAAACTTTACCAAACTTCATTAGTTGGGAATCACCTTTAAAAAAATCGTCCGCTGTCAGTGCAAAAATAAACAATCAATTTACACACTGGCTGCTTTTCGAAAAATTGCATTAAAAAGGTTTGATGTTTGTTGAATTCCTTGAATTAAATGGAAAACTTGGACTTGTGTATTGTCAATGGAAGACCTGTGATGTTTTGAGGCAGTAGAAGTCTTTACAAACGGTAATTTCTCTGCAGGAAAGTTAATCAATTTGCAATACAAAAATTGTTGCAAGTATATTCAAATGTGAAAACGCTCATTGTAATTGTTTTGTATGCGTTTGACATGTTTCAAAACAAGCGAATGCTTTGTTCTGGGCCGCTAATTCAAATGGAAAAAGGGTAAGGTAATAATGAAATTGCACAAATCTTTTGAACCTACCTTTTAAACTGTTATGAAAGAAGAGAGAAAGAAATTCTAGCGCAAAATGCATTACATAACTTAAATTCTTACTAGTTTTTGTGTTTATATTCGTATATGAGTGATACGAAACACCGCTAGTTAAGCATTTAACTTACTGTATTAAATGCCTCGAATTTTTGTTTCAGACGCGCTGCTCGAATTCTTTGAAGTCAGATCGTGCGTTCGTCGTTCGTGCAGATTAAAAGTGGATTGGTATGTACTGGATCGCACAAATGAGCATATCTCGTGACACGTGTAATAGGAATCTCTTTTCTTAGAACGTTTCCCTGCATGTGCCGGAATTCAACATATGACTGGAATGGAAACGAATCCGTAAAGAAATTTCGCTCAAAGGAACTTTAATTAGAGTGTTTTGCTAATTAGATCAAGCGAATGTTTCTTCATGGAATATTTCAACGTGTAGTTGTGCGCTGGATTTTGTGATTTGTAAGTCAATTTCGTGCTGAGGTATTTATCTTGCTGAACTGCTAATTTTATGTTATTTTGTTGTTATTATTTTATTTCCGTCAGTACAAGCCTGACCGGTGAACGAAAGCTAATGCAAACCTAAGACTTATAATATGTATTGTAGAACACATATAAATGTTGTTTAGAAATACATTACGATACGAAACAATGATTAATGTTTTATCTGAATAATGCATTCACTGTGACTTTCACGTATTCGTAGTTAAGCAGTTTTGGATGTTTTATTTATTTTTTCATTTTTTTTAAAAGTGCCATTCTCGTACTTTTACTATTGACCTTATTTCGAGAAAAAAACCAGTCTAAAGTTCAATATATTTTCAATTTTTATAGAAACAGAATACGAAGTTTTAGTTTTGGACATGTATACGTCCAACTTGAACATAATCTTTTCATAAAAAATTAATAAGATGGACATTTGAAGGACTAAATACACATTAACTACGACATTTTTTAATCATTTTTTTTCTTAAAAAGTGCAAATACACGGTGAGTTTAACAAAATAGTTTGTATGAGACGAAAAAATGATCCGTACATTTGTTAAAATATAACAATTATTATATAGCGAAGACATTTCTCTCAATTTATCGTAATGGCCAAAAATAGCAATTTTCTTTACCAATTTTAACACTGATGCACACCAAAATACTTACACCGATGTAAAAAAAATACCAAATCACGTTATTAAAACACGATGTCCGACCTTTTTTTTCTTGCGTGCACGGATGGGAGTTTATAAGCAAAAGAGAAAAAAATTCTATACGTTTTACAAAAGTCTTTAAATAATTGCTGAATGAATTTTCTTTAACGAGAATGTTATTAAAAAATATATATATTATTCTTAAGATATATTTAAGGCTTATTAGATCTCCATATCATTTACTGCTTAAACAAAAAAAAAAAAAAATAAGAAAGAAGTAATACTGTCACAAGTATTTTGACACATTCCAGGTTAGCATTATTTGTTGGAAATCTGTGCACGCACTGAGAAATGCTCAATTTTAAAACTATAAATTTCTAACATTGCCCAGAGCATATTTTCTTGTTTATTAGCCGAGGACTGCATAGCCAAACTGCATAACATAACCAAATTCTCATAACTGATTAAAAAATATGAAGCAAATGTTAAAATATGAGACCTTCAAAATTTAACATAACCAGTACTGTTGAGGAGTATTTTATCAAAAAGGAACATATCCACGTTTTAGAAAAAATCATTTTATGACATTTTCTAAATCTCTCAGATGACCTTTATCAAATCCCTTACTCTCAAGAAGTCCAAGCGTGTAAAATCCTATTTAGTAAAGTGTAGCTTTTTGATCAAAAGGTAACAAATCCGTCTTCTGCAAGTTTTGTTTTGAACAAAAGGGAACAGACCCTGAAAGAATACGTTGTACGAAGACTTTTAGATCCAAAGAACACATATCCAAAATCCTCAAATCTTAATCCACTACTTTTACGTTCATGTACTTCGATAAGCGAATATAAAAAGGTGAAATACTAGAGTTTTGGTGAAATCGGAAATTTCAACATTCCGGTTTTCGTTCAAAAGAGCACGTATCCAAAATTAAGATGGCGATATCTCCTTGTTTTTTTTTTTTTTTTTTTTACACAAAAATTTCTTACTCTAGGCCATGATTTTCTGTGCTTTTGCGCTCAATTTTGTAGCTAGAGAAGTTGATAAAACTATTTTACTGCTACCCCAATTCGTTTTTCTCACCTCCTGAACATTTTTGGATAATTGATATGCTCCCTTTTGATAAATTAGTCCTCAATTGGTGTAAGTGGACATCTTCTCTATTTTGGGCTAAGACATCGCACTAGTATCCCTGAAAGGTGCTGCTATACACCATGATTTAGAAAAACTTCTCAATTAAAGCCCATATAGGACTAGAACTTGAACAGCGTTTTAAAATATCACTTATATCCTTTTGCTTCTCACTGACTCAATTTTAAAATTTAGAATTTTCGACATTGCGTAGGTAATAGGAAGATTTGTTTAATAAACTGGATATGTAACATTTAATAAATAAACTATCGTAACGTTTAATAAATAAAAAAACAAACTCTAAAATGACCCTTAAAGTCATTTAAAGACTTTCAAATTACGTTTATTCATATCGAAACATCGTTTGATATGCTACTCCGTTGCAAATTAATCCATTTATCCAGGTTAAAAACTGCATTTTACACGAAAATTATTTGTAGACTCTAATGTAGCATTCACTAGAGAAGGGCGTTGATGCCGCAGAATACGCACGCCCATTTAATCCCCATAAAATACCTCAGCAGGGGCTTAATCAGGGCGCTGAAAGCTGCCCCGGAGGATGATTGAGAGGGTTGGGAAACATTTTAAATCATGTCGGAGTACGTAATGGATTGTCAAAGGGTTGTTCATCCGTAAAGAATATTCGGTATTTATTATTATACTCTAATTCTACCCGCTAATTGCTGTATTGGTGATGTGATAAAGAGCATGATTTTAATAGGTAGTTGGATTTAGGTTGCTGAAAAATAAGTGTAAAGGTTCCACAAATAGTGGGACCGGAAAGTAATTAATAAAGTTTTAACCAAAAATGTAAATGCGCCGTTATTGATGACTTTTTTGCTATCTAATATGAAAATTTTCATCTCGAAATTAACACAAATAATGTGGTTACAGACCAAAATTTCTGGAGATGGTTTTTGGATTCCCTCTATTTATTTATTTACTTTTTTGACCACGTAACGATCAGAATAAAAACAAGTCAGATACTGCAGTGCCGGGTGAGTCAACGCTCTGCAAATGATTTTTTTTACACCAAGCATCGCTTTGAATAGTGGTTTTGCATAAAATTCATGCTTCAGAACTACATTTTTTCTGCTGATAATGGCTGGAAAAAATTCTCCCAGCATTGCACTAGTCAATTTCTGTTTATTTTTATCGTTCTGAGAAAAAAAATACCTAAATAAATAAATAAATAAAAATAAACTTAAAAATATCACTGATATCAAAAATTATATATCCGGATCTTACCAATTGGTTTTTATCGAGCAAGGAATTGAAAATTAACATCCTAATCATTTTTTGAGACTAGATACGCTGATATTTTTAAGTCAAACTGGTAACATCGATTGCTAACAGTTTTCGAAGTTGCACAGGTTAGAATTTCTTTGGAACGTAACTTCATTTTTTAAAGTGGATTTTTTTCTAAGCTGAGATTAATATTACTGCAGTTATAATGAGTCAGAAGTAAACAAACTTTTTAACATTAATTAAACACGACAAAGCGTTAAACATTGTTAATATAAATTTTGGAAAAATACTTTTTAAACTTTTAAAAGTTTCAATGTTTGTCAAGACTCGTTAATCCCGTATTAAATTAGAATTGGAACTTACATTTTTCATCTAAAACATCGGGATAAAATCAATCAAGATAATGCTCTTCAAAAGAGGTAAGGACAGAAAATGAAAAAAGAAAAAAAAATCAGTATTATTTCCTAAGGTTACGAAAATAGAACATCCAATCTGAATATTGTGTCCAAGAAAGTAACTTTTAGTCGTTAAGATCTATAATAGCAAATTACTTTTTCTAAGAAAAAAGTAAGGTGTTAACAGCCATATAACAGAATACTAAAACAAATATTTAAATATACACTACAATAATTGCCAAACAATGAACACCATGCAATATTTTAATCAATATAAAAAATTACGTACGATTACTTTTAAGTATGCTAGCAACGTCTGTTGATTTTGTTTCATGTACATTAACATTCCCTGCAAGAAAAAATTGCATGAGTACACAAATAAAAGATATGTAAAACTTTGCATTTCAAACACTAAAAGCTTCCAAAAACGTATCTTTAAGAAATTAAAAAATCATCATGAGCTTTGAAACTATATACAGGTTATTCTTAACACATAAATTTCACTGTAACTGACCAGGATTTATATTTTTGCGCTATTTATACGCTTAGCTAGTTTTTCATTTAATGCACTTTCGGGTTATTTTTTCTTGACATCATTAGTTATAGTAATATCTCAGTCATGTACTGACCAGAGTAATTAACCATTTTGTAACATAACTAGTGGTACCGCACGGCTTCGCCAGTAGTAAAACAATTAAAAGGTCATTTGGTTCACCTGTATATTTACAAATAATGGATGATGAATTTTCGAGCCAATTTGCTATGTTCATTTGCTCGCCCATGTTACGGTTTCACGTTATTATAATTTGGTAATTTACTCGTTCACGTTATTGTAATTTGCTCCGTAAAATTTTCTCGAAATTGGAATAGAAAAAGAATGAAATCGAATTTTTGAAAAATCACTTTGAGGTGCTCCCCCCCATGCAAAAAACTAATTGTGTGCCAAATTTCATGAAAATCGGTCGAACGGTCTAAGCGGTATGCGCATAACAAACATCCACACATAAATCCAGAGACACATATATCCAGAGAGAGAGATCCAGACTTTCAGCGTTATTACTAGTAAAGATAAAGATATAAGAAACTGTGTAGTTATGAAGCAAACTGAAACATTTATAAACCATGCATGCATCAGACAGCCCGGTTGTCACATCCAGAGACTGCAGTTTCGTTCTTATTAGAACTCATCCGTCTGGGCAGTCTCTGGATTTTATAACCGGGCTGTCTGGTAGATTGCATGTAGTTCTGCCTTAGCTCTGGCTTAAGGGCGGTAACTTATGGCTAAGCATCATGCAAGTTTATGTAATCGTTATGTTACTTGGCTACAATAAATTCCTCTCTTTTTTTTGGCACTTTATTTAAGCAGAGAGAAATTAAACTTATATAATTTCAATTGTAGTGCGGGCAGATGCGCACAAAATTTAATTGAAAACGAGCTGATGTTTGCCTCACATGACTTCCTTTTACTCCAATTTAATGTCATTTTCCCATTATTGGTAATTTTAATGTGATTCAATAGTAAATATCACCAACAGTGGCCAAATTAAAACCAGATTTTTAAAACAAAATCGCCAAATTTGTCGCCAAGACTGCGACAAAACTTGGCGACCAAAAGAATGGCGATATATCGCCAAGTGTGCGGTAAATTGTAACACCACTTGAGTTTACATCAAAATTTTCAAAGATTTCCCCCAAAAAGGGACAAAAGATCCTTTTAGAAGTTCCCGAAGGCAACCAAAAGGGGAAGTGCACAAGTAGACCCTACTAGAAGTCTACGTACCAAATTTCAACTTTCTAGGACATACCGTTCTTGAGTTATGCGACATACATACGTACATACAGTCGTCACGAGAAAACTCGTTGTAACTAACTCGAGAATCGTCAAAATGGATATTTCGTGTTTCTATACGTTCTTAGGCACTTATCCACGTGTGGTCGTGTTGAAAAAAAACTCAACATTCATTCGGGGGTGAGCAAAATGGAAATTAAGGTCAATTTTGGAGTGAAAATTTTTTCGCGAATACAATACTTCCTTTTTTTTGTAAAAGGAATTAGAAAAGAATTTAACATTTCTTCAGTTAAAGTTTTAAGTGAGATATCCAGATAAATTTCCTAAGTAGAGAACCAAAATTTCTCTCGTACTTTTAACTTTCCTGCCAGCTGAAAGATTTGGTTTTTTATTCAAGATGAGCTATACTCAAATTTCTAAGTACACTAGAACGTTTGTAATTAACGTTTTGAAAATTAAAAAGAGTTAGACTTGGCGAAGTTTTTGATGTTGGTCTTTTAGGATCTTTGCAACAGGAAAGATTCAAATCTTACATACTTTTAAGATTTATCTAACACATGGTAAATATTCTTTTAACGTAAAATAAATATATTTTTAACGTAATATGAAAGGGCTATTGAATTATATTTAAGAGAAAAACCACTATTTCTGACGTTTACCTTTTATAGTAAAGACCTTGAAGAAAAACATTCTGTACTCAAAAACATTTCGGTAAGGAAGGCATTTCTTTTTAATATAATATTTATAAAGCATTTCAATCATAAAAAAGTAAAGAAGACAGGAAATTCCACATTTCTACCTCTCCCCCCCCCCCCCAGTTAAGATTTTATGCTTATTTTAATGCACGCTAACTTTATACAGTACGCATTCTCTCTTTATTGATTTAAAAAGCAGGCTTTAACTTTTTGTACCATTCCAATTCCGCGCTCTTTAAGGAAGAAAATATTCTTGTCATCTATTTGGAAGTACGCAGAACTCGGCTGTCAGAGAATGACAAATTGTTCAAAAAAGAAAAATGGTTGTACATTCTACGACATATTAGATCATTTGATCTAATATAAAATGCATAAATTGCATATTATTTCATTTCAGTTCTTTTTGGAACTACTGTTTGCAGAAGCTTGAATAAAATGGCACATAATCTTGGTTTCTATTGTAGTTAAAATCTGAGAAAAATAGAACACATTTTAGATAAATGAAGGTAGGTGTACAACATTGCGAAATTTTAAATCATGACTTTAAAAAATCTTTTATAAAATAAATCACCGTTCAGAAGTGCTATATTTATTGATACTCAACTTCTATCTTAAACAAAGTTTTGTCAAAATCTAGTCACCATTCTTTGATGCATTAGTTCATTACAAAGAAAAAAAAAATTTTACAGTAAATTTCCCAAACCGTGGAGGCTATATCGGCAATGCGTTGGACTCGTTACAGGTGGGTCAGACTCAGGAGGGGCAGGAGGACAGTTCTCCGTGTTCAACTAAATTAAACTAGTACGAGTTAAAAGTGTCGTGGTCACAAAGCCCTCTAAGTTTCCATTTCATATTAATACCTCTGGAGGCGATCGATGAAGGACATTTATTTTACAAGTTCAAACGTCACCTCGTCTGTTAAAAAAACTTGAAAAATATAGGTCTTCTTGAAAACCATCGAACGATCAATATTTTAATAGGTTATTATTTCAAGATTGGCACTTATCAGTGAAATATTTGATCGAAATGTTGAAAAAAAATACAAAAATAAAAAGTCTTTTTTTTGTTTGGAGATCCAAAATGCATACAGCACTTGTAAGAGCTCATCAGTTTTGAAAATTAGTCAACCTGTTTATTTCTTATGATCAGATCGAAGATCATTTTAACGCCTCCCTTTAAAACCTCGATCTCTAGTAGAAAGTATGCTTTATTCCAAACAAATATACACAAAATATTTCTCAGCTTTCTTTCATAATACCGCTCAAAAATGCAAAAAAAACTGAAAGCAGTCTTTAGTGAATATGGTAAAAGACGTTTACCGAAATTAAAACTCATGAGCATCACATAGCACCGTTTATTTTCTACATCAATAAAAGATTATTCCAATAACACTGCTTCCAAAAACTTTTAATCACACCTCTCTCTGTCAAAAACATCTGAACATTTCAAGCGGTAAATGCTCCCTAGCACCTAGAACAAATTCCCAAACATCAACTCTTTCTTTTTGTATAAGAGCGCATTCTCCTTTATTATCCATCGGAAACGTAATTAAATGCACTAATCACATTGTAAATACACAAAATCGAATCAACTCTAAGCGTCGGACACAAAAGTGAATGAAGGGGAAGTTCTTTCCAAAATGTGCATTCGAACATAAAGAACACAAGTCTTCGATAAAGACCCTTTCAAGTTCCACGTCTTAGGCATAACAGGATTAAAAGACATTAAAGAAAGAGAAATGGTTGTTTGCTTCTTATTTGACTGTGTAGCTTTGGATGAACTTTGGAGATTTTTAGAGTACTTTTGGAACTGCTTTCGACGACACAGTTTATATTCAATTTGGAGGTTACGAGATTTCAATGCAAGTCTCTTTTTTTTCCTTGTGATGAGAAAAAAATTTTGTTTATTCGTCTTTTTGTTAATAAAGTTCTTTAATTCTGAAAAAAAAAAGATAAATTAATTTGAATTTTGACTACTTGAATTCAAATTATTTTTTTCGCAATCACGAGTGTGTGTGTTTATGTAGGCGTGTGCTTGTGCCCTGGTATGAGTGTGTGGGTATGTGTATTGGTATGTGTATGTATGCGTGTGTTTGTGTCCACGCGTGAGTGTGTGTGTATGTGTATAGGTATGTGTAATGTGTATGTATGCGTGTGTGTTTGTGTCTGTATGCAGGCATGTGTGTGTTTGTGTGTATGTATGTATGTGTGTGTAGGACATAGACGCAACCTGGAGACGGTTTTCGCTAGAGGAGCAGCATTGGGAGGGGCTGGTCGACGGTGGTGCTGCAAAGGGAAGCGGGGGAAAAATAAAATCATAGAAACAGCAAAACCGTCAAAAGAAAACAATAAGCAATGTGATTGCTCAAAAAAAAAAAAAAAACATTGAGTTGCAAATTTTCCAATTCTTTTTTTTTTTTTTTAAATCTTTTATTATTTCTAAAAATATTTTTTCTTTATCTTTTTTCTTTCCAAATCTCTTCACACTTGGAACCGCCTACCTCAAGATTTCTGACACGATTTTCTAAACTAGATTAACCCGAGCAGAGCAGCTGTGCTATAGCTTATTTTCTTCAAAATCAAAAACTACACTATGTATTTGCAACAAAATATATAAAAATGTTCACTGGTTGAAACGTTTGGCGATACTCCGATTTTGCCAATATCTTTTACAAATAAAATATTTCCATAACTGAACTCGCCCTTTTCAGTCAAATTTTTAAAATGACTTAACCCATGCTGAATCCAGGACCGTATGCAAGGGGGTGGTTTATAGAGTTCAAACCCCCTCCGAAATATTTCATCCAAAGAAATGCTTTCCATTATTTATTTATTTATTTTTTGGTGATAAAAATAAGTTGTTGTTATTAGTATTTCAACTTTATTTGGGAAATGAAATTAGTATGAATGAAAAATTGTACAAACTCATTGTGTGTTTATGGTAGTTATTGGGAAATTCATTTATTATGTAACAATATGGCGTTTTGTAAGAACAGACCCTCCTTCCATCTGGATAATATATTGTAACAAAAATCAATAGAATACACTTGAAATCAAATTTGATAGACCATATAAATGCTTTAAAAAATATGTTTGGTAAAATACCCTCCGAAATAAAGGCCTGGTTACGGCCCTGGCTGAATCCATTAACCACTTTAATGTCAGCAAGACTGCATTTTGACTTTAAGTATGAAGTAGATGAACACTTTTGTGCCGAGAAATAACAGGAAATATCCATTTTTTAACACAAATAAACACATTACTAAATACACACATTTCGGGTTTCCAGGAACCTCTTTTTCCAATTCAAAGCTGTGAGTTTTTGGATGTAAAGACATTCGGTGAAAAAAAGTTGGATATTTTCTGTTATTTCTTAACAGAATGAACACCTTCTGAGAAATAACAGAATTTCCTTCCGAGAAATAACAGGAAATACCCATTTCTTAACACAGATAAACACATTACTGAATGCACGCATTTAGGGTTTCTAGGAACCCCTTTTTCCAATTCAAAGTTGTGAGCTTTTGGATGTAAAGATATTCGGTAAAAAAGTTGGATAGTTTCTGTTATGTCATAAGTATGTTTCATTTGTAATGGGAAAACGTCCATAATTTAGTTTTATTGCTGAATTTCTCGCAATCAAACCAATTGCTTGTTTCAGAAGGCGCCCAGTTTTGAAGCATCACAAATTTTACCGACAATAAAACAAACTACCAAAAGTCTCAGTTATCTAAGCCAAAACTTTTTACCTCATGTATTTTTCACTGATATAACCTTTTGCATTATTTCATGCCAAATTTCTTTTTTGCAAGTTGATTGATTTCTCCTCCGTGAATTCTGAAATTTATTTGCATTAAAATAATAATCATTGATGAATTTGCTAAATAATTACGCTTAAGCGAACTTATGAAGTTTTGACTGGAAAACAAACGAATCATTTCCATTTGAAAACAAAAAGATAAATTAACCTCTTTTTCTCTGCCATACATTTAAGGTTTTACAAATATTTGCATCAGCACTGTTATGCCACTTACTCCCTTTGATTTGCCTGAATTGCCAAATAAGCCAAAAGTAAATAGACCGAGGGAGGAAAAAAAAAAAGTTTTTTTCAGCCATGCATATGTGTTTTAAATGAATAGACATGAGAGAAAGAGAGAGAGAGAGAATAGTAAACAAGAGCAATGAATAAAGCAAACAAAACTATTATTATTGTTATTCATTTATTTACTTACCTATTTGTAGAACTTGAAAGAAATGAAATAAATTCGATGATAAACTGAATAATTTTAATCTTAACTGCCTAAAAATTATCAAAACACATATGACTGTATAATGTATATTTATGTCACCTAACTGATAAATTTTGGAAAAATTATTCTAAATTTTTTTTAAATTAAAAACTTTATACGAAAAAGGTTTAATCTTTTATTCTTCTTAGCCAACTTTCTCAGTTTGTTTTATTTTTAATAAATTAAAGTATTAAACGTTGCCCTATGCAGCTTAAAAGTATCTCAAAGAACAAAAATAAGTCAAAAGTAACTAATGAATAACCTTCTATGTATAAAAAATAATTTTTCATTATATAACGTATAAATTTGGGATTTAATTTAATTATGTAGGGATCAACGCACATAAAAATCGAATAAAAGAACCCTTCTTGCGCCTTCAAGGAATAATGAGCGATGAGTTTTCTAGTAATAATCTGGATTGGTCAAACAGTTGATCACAAAATTTTCGTCGTAAAAAAAACTTAAAATGTGAGTTTCGGTTAATTTTATTCATATTAGTCAGCAAGTATTCCTGTATTTCTATCTTCTTTGGTATTAACAATGGTTATTATTAATAATACCCATATTCAACGACAGATGCATGATTTTTTAAGTAGACTCTTTCGAAATTTTATGTAACAAAGCTGATGAAGAGGAAAAGTCCTGATATAAATTATTCAAAAGAAACGGGAAACTTTTCCATGACCTCTGAAAAATGTAGTTTCTAGAAACTTTCGAATCATCCAGCAAAGAGGTTGGAGGCTTGAAATTTACCAGTGAAGAATAAAATATACTTGTTTATATCAAGATCTTGGGAGAGAGATAAAAGTTAGCTTTACAGGATGATTTGAAAATTGCAATGTCTTGCACATTTCAATAGAATCCGTAAGTAAAGATAACCCCCTGACCCTGAAAGTCATATGTCTTACAGAGAGTCGTTTATACAATCCAACTTTTTCGTGAAGGATTTGGTTGCCTAACTTATTACTGCAGCAAATACAGTTAATAAGTCATTTTCCCTGTTTTCTCAGCTCAAGAGCACCCTACATGAAACAGTTCGTCACTAAAGTTTTGGACTGGACTGGGAACAGGCTTAAACTGTAAATTATTTACTTGAAATAAGTGTAAAATTGCTGTTAAAAAGCCTACTACTAATATAAACTGCAAGAAAGCTCTATTAGGTGCGAGTTCCTGAGAGGAAAAATTTAATGTAAAGTAGAACATTAGCATAACGACAACAATAAAAGGAGGAAACATTTAGAGCAATTACCAGTCCTTGTAAATACTTGCCAGGCCTATCCCTAAAATTCATATTTGAATAAGGTCAACAGTTCTTAAATAAAGTAAATAAGTAAAAAATCTTGACCTCCTATCAGATTTTACCCAGCGCAGTACGGGTCATTTGAAATGCTCCATCGCTACCTGGTGATTCATTCGATTCTCAAAGTGTTTTTTTAGGTGATGAGGTTTCAGACACATAAATAGAAGCACATAGATTTTTTTCAAGATAAATATATATGTCTGAAATTGATGTGAATGGGTTTTTTACGGCTCCTCGATGTCCCTCGGCGTGCAGTTTGAGAATCACTGACTAAATTGTTAAATAAAACTTGTAATCATTAATTATAAAAACGCGAAACACGATCATTATCCTGATTTTGAATACATTACTTCTTGCTGCATTAAGTGCGTTTTCGAGAAACCTTTTCCTTAAAAAGACTTTGAAGAATTTCGTAGCAATAAGCACTAGTAACCGTTTAGAATGACAAGTTAAATTTCTTATACCTCTCAAGCACTGCGGCACGTGGCAAAGACATTTCGTTAAATGCTGTTCGTATCATTTTGCTGATTTTTATTGCTATTTTATCAAAATGAAGGCAAAATTTAGTAGCTGCCTTTTTTTTAAGTTTTATTACCTGTATTGGCTACAAATACAAGACGTTTAACAATCACGTCTGCCGTGAAAGTGAACGACTCCGGACAAATATATTTTTGAACGCGCCTTAAATGATGCTTTTTTAAACGGCTTCTTTCTCCAGTTTTATTACTATGACGACAATGTTACAAAAAAAGTCCCCCACAGATAATAATTTAAAATTAAATTTTAGGTCACAGTCAAGAATAAAATGAACTTTTACACAGGTAATATGAACATGATGAACAATACCGCAAAAAATATGCAATGTATTTTCTGTTTTAACAAATTTTTAGAAACGTATCAAGTATTATGTTGTTGTTGCGTACCAGCTAGGCTGGTAATTTATGGTTAGCTGCGTCACTTTTCCAACTGTACCGTAATTTACTGTTAAGTCCAACTTCCACAGTACACACATGCCATAAGAATCCGTTTATTGGGTACTGTTCGTTTTCCTAAGCCGAGGCTTAGCGCCAATTTGCGCATGCGTCAGGTCTGCTGTGATTTTATCAAAATAGGGAGGGAAACCCGGAATAAAAGGTGCAAAATAACGTGTTCAAAGACAGCAAGTGCGAGCGGTAAGTGCCCATCCTCAACCTATCACCCCTTTTTGAAATGGAATCTGTCCTGACGGTAGACTTCGCTTTCGAGAACGGACAGTAGTCAACCATTCACAGCACAACAACACATTTACATGAAGGAAGAACAAGGACAGGAGAAGGAAAGTACATGATTCTCGTGCCGGGATTCGAACCCGAGACCTCCCCATCGCAGTCAGACTCCTCTGAGAACTAAACAAGGCGGGCGGCATCAAATACAGTATGCGATCTTATTGAAAAGAAGCAAAAAGTAAAAACATCTCATGAAAATGCCTTTTTAATAAGGGATTTTGATTCAAAAATGCTTTAAAGACTGAAATAAAGTTTTAACGTATTTCTGAATTAATGACAATTAGATTACCACAAGCACAGTATTCTAGAATGCCATTCGGTCAATTCATGTACCTAATCAAAAAATATTTCTCTTTCAATCTATCAATATAACCACTGATTTTGAAAAAAAATTTAGCGGTAGCTATTCAATCATGTTAAAAATTCCACGAAATAGAAATTTCAACAATATATTTGAAAGCATAGTTATTTTTTCAACCACATTTTTCAAACAGAATCACCATTTTTTCTTTACTGAAAGGAGAAAGGAATCATGCAGTGAAAAATATTTTGAAGCATGCTATAGCATCGTCGATTATGCGGAGCAAAATTCACTTGTTGCCAAGATCGCTATTTTTCACTATTGTGAAATATGGCGATTTTGGCAACAAGTGAATTTTGCTTTCTCACGTCCTCCATTCAGTCAAATAGCATTTTTCAAAACTTTTTTTTTTTACTCTCAAAGCAGAAATGAAGTGCTAAAAAAGGGGACAAAAGAATTTAACTGAAGTTCTTTCGAATTCAGACATCATACATTTTAGATTTGTACATTAGCTTTTACACTGCAATTACGGCGGTGTTTGTATACCTGGTAATACGGAGGGGGGGAGGCATTTTGACCCCTGAGAGGAAATGTGTATAGTTCTCAACATAATGTTATATATTTGTAAAATTTAGATAAAATAAACATATTCATAATAAATGAAGTTTATTTAATGGATGCGCGATATTTAAAGATAAATACAGTCAAGCTTGTTTATAACGAGCCCTGATTTAACGAGATTCCGGATTTAGCGAGGAAATAAAAAATACTTGGTTGGAACAATGTTGTCTATGGGAGCATAACTCGCTTTTAACGAGCAAACCCCGCTTAAAGAGAGCAAATTTTTTGTAAATCGTAAAATTTATGTTGATTTCCAGCTCAGTTTATCATTTTTGGTAAATTTTCTTTAACATGCCAATGTCAACCAATCATAAATCCTGAGAACAAGCGATGACAGTTCTTTTTTTAATTTGTGGAATAAAGAAATATTTACAGATTATATATATATATATATATATATATATATATATATATATATATATATATATATATATATATATATATATATATATATATATATATATATGTGTGTGTGTGTGTGTGTTCATGTGTATTCCTCAAATGCAGCGACATAAGAAAGAGACATTCACGCGGTTCAAAGCAAGGAAATCAACTTATTTAGTCTGTACAGTGATTAAAAACCAAGAAGAAAAAAAAACAACTATGTGAATTTTAATGATTTTTTTTCCCGAAATCGCTTTTTACGAGCACTCGGTTATAGCGAGCAAATATCGGCTCCTCTTGCGTTCTTTATAATCGATTTCGACTGTAATGAAGTATTTGAAAAAAGTTTAAAATACACTTAAAATAGCCGGAGCTTTTTCAATTGCAATTAAGAAACTAGCTGCTAATACTCTCTTTTATGGGCAAAAATATTCTAAACGCTTCAAGTTATTATAATTATATGTTCTACGACGCATTTTTGAGTTTCTAATCTGTTTCAGCATCAATAATGCTTCTTTTGCAGTTATACAGCATTTCGGAACGTTTAGTCTTTTAAAATGGTTTTCGATTTGAACAACATATTTCAACACTAGCTGCGTTGCATGGTCTACTTTGAAAATAAAAATTGTGTCAAGTGACGTATATTCATTAATCAGGCTTAAATAAGTTTTAAAACAAGAAGTTCCGTCTAGAACTATACGAGCCTACTTTCTCGTATACCCATACTACTTTCCAGTACCTGATCAATATTCTCAAAAATAGCTAAAATCGCAAATTGTTTCAAACATATTTTTGCTAATTTCTAGGAATAAAGTATTCCTCACACATCTAAAAAAAATAGATGCGTAAAAAAAAGCAGCACCTTTTAAACAAAGCAGCTAATACACTTTTTTCCCTTAAAAAAATTCTATAACAGCTTTCAAAACGAAAAAATTATAATTAAAATTAATAAGCTTATTAAAATAAATAAATACATCATATCAAAAAAAAAAATCGTTTCTTTTTCCCCTGTTGCCTAAAATAATTTTTAAATGAATTAATGCACTTACCAAAATAAATAAAAACAATAAAATGTCAACTTAAAGAAATAATTTTCATTGTCAAAAAAAAAAAAAAAAATCGTCTGCGCATATCGTTATTTAGAAACATAAATGACTTCGAGTTTATCCGCCGAAAACTGAATACCTAAATTAAAACTTTAGCGTGAAAATAAAAACAAATCATATCAACAATAATTATTTCACAGTGAAAACCATAGCTGCGGAGTCGGAGTCGGAGTCAATCTCATTTTGGGATAAAGGAGTCGGAGACGAATATCCAAGAATCGGAGTCAGTCATTTGTCCTCCGTGTATAAATTTTTGCAAAAGCTACGAAGTCAGAGTCGAAGTCGAGGAGTCGGAGTCCGATTAATTGTCGGGCACAGGAGTCGGAGTCAGGTGCCTCTAAATTCTCGGAGTCGAAGTCCGGAGTTTGGCGTCAAGAGCTATTTCCAACAAAATTTGTTTGAAATGAATCCGCCTTCAAGTACGGAATCTACATTGACTTTCAGTTTCCCTGTAGGCGCTAATGTTAAGTTTTTTTGAACTGTTCAAAATTGAACAAAAAATAGTTCAAATCAAAAAATGAGATATGGGAATGAGGTGTCCTCGCCGAGATCTTTCGAACAAAAAATGTTTGTTCGAATCGGACTATTCATTTAAAAGTTATTAGGGGGGGGGACAGACCGACAGACATTTTCCCCCATCTCAATACCCTACTTTCCAATTTTTAATTTTTCGATATTTATTTAATTATTTTATTTATTTTTGATTTTTTTTCGCGACATTTTTAAGATGCATTAAGCCTTCTTTCATGATTTTTTCTTCTTTTTCTGACTTTTACTGGGAAAGTAGGCTAAAAACATCGTGCAAAATTTCCCTTCCAAACAATGACGACAGATATTAAAATATTTTTCAGAAATTAAATCCGTGAAGATGGATTTAAAAAGCTCAACCATGGAAACACAAAATAAAATAAGTTTAAGGAATTAAAATGCGAAAGAAAATTGTTAAAAATTTGAATGGACATGAGATTTTTTGAACTTGATTTAAAAAGGCTTGTATTTTTTCCTTCCCTTTCGAGACAGAAGCTTAATTTTTCGATCATTAGTCGAGATAGATATGGAGCAAAAAATATCGCCCTTTCGAACGGTGGCAAATATAAATTTATTCGTGTCCGAATTTCAGCTAGGCCTAAAACAATTCGATCGAAAAACGCAAATAACTCCCGCCGTATTTAAGTTAGAGCTTTGAAACAAACAGCGCAAAACACAGAAAAGTCTACCATTTCCAACGACATATAATTTTGATATATGCAAGTAATTTTTCAGCACCATATTTTGGAATTAATGTGAAAATTGGTCCTACAGGTAAATTGGAACAAAAAAACTATTTACCGGATATTTTTCGAACTGGTCTGCAAACCCTCCCGGTGCCGAAAAAAGATGCTCTGAAAATTTTAGCGAAATCGACCAGGTAGTTCTCGAGTTTTGCGCGTTCAAACCAATAGACGCTTTTTGGAGACTTCATTTTATACTATGTAGAGATATTGCATTTGCATACAAAATTTGCTAGTCAAAAAATATTCAACAAAGCAGAGAGACTTTTTTAAACTTATAATTTATATTGAAAGCAACTTATTAAATTTTAGTATTGTGCAAAGATAATTTTCGCAGACAGATTAAAAAATCTTAGAATAAATACAAATTAAAAAATCAGAATGTTTAAGCTGTTAACATGTGATTTTAGTTCTCAAATGCATAGAAAATAATTGGGGATCTTAGTCATAACGTATTTGTGCTTGCTTACCTTTTTTAGGTTTTGCTTACGCTTTTTTCGCTGCGTTGTTTTCAAAATTATAGTGGCAGAACCCGTACTGAGGCCAAAGCCCACAAGTACGAGAACAGTGGTCAAAATTAAGATTTTTACACATAAAAAACAAATTTGTTGAAAATAAAAACAATACAAATGGTTCATAATACTTATTACCTACTTTGTTGCATGGGATAAACGAAAATATGAAGAGAAAATGTATCAAGAATAATAAATCGCTTGTTTGAAAAAATACTTTACGTAAAAATAATGTAAAAATAATAATGTAAAAAAAATACTTACGTGCTTTACATAAAAAAAGAAAAGAAAAGATACCCAGTGGTCGTTTACCGGAGTTTAAACAAACATTAAATATTTTTTCTGATTCATCTATCATATTTTTTTTTCCAGAAATTTGATATACCTATTACAAATTGGTACTTGCTAAAAATTAGTTTCATTCTCTGACTGATTTTTTGTAGAATCGTCCAAGAAAAAAAAAATATTTAAATCAACGGGAAAGAATATTGACATCAGTCAACTTTATTAATGCCAAATTAAATTGATAGAAAATCACGTACAACATTTTTAATAGTAAGAAAGAAATCGAGAACGAAATAAGTTTCATTGTTAGAGTTTTTTTAACGATGCATTCCATGAGATCATCTTATAATAAAGGCAATTTAGAATATTAAACTAACAATGCATTTTATCTTTAAAATCATCTTTTATCGCAAAATATTCAATGAGCTCCGTTATCAATATTTGTATAACCCAACAAAATTGTAAACTATAATTACAAACTATTATACTAGCAAAAAGAAAAAAAACAGTCGTGTTTCAAATCATAGTTTAGAATATTTTTGCTAGTTCTTATGCTAGAAATTTTAAACAAAACAGCATCATGCAGCACAAGCAGGACCACAATAGCCTGCAATTACTATACACCTATAACATTTTCTGCAAAATTTTTATCGCTGAACAGTTTAGTCTTAAGCTGAATCATTAAGTAAATTATGTATCGAATGCAGACATGATAGTGATTCAACGTTTATTTCCGACATAATGTATGTTTTGTTGAATCAAAATTATAAGAAAAATTAAATTTGTTTGTTTCGTTCTTGAATGAATCATTTCAGGAAATATTTATGAAGGATTAAAATTTTTATATGAATGAAACCGTTAAATGGATCATTATTTGTTTTTGAATTTAAGATAGAGAACTGCATAAAAATATTTCCTCAGCAAAAATTTAAAAACATGTAACTATTTAGTTTTTCTCTAAATAACAATAAGTTAAGGATCCTTAACTGAAAGTTTTTGCCACAAAAATCAGTTGTAATTTAACCACCTTATAATGAGCAGGGATTACTTTGGTCCTAGCGAAAGTTTTTAGCTGTCGATGTATTAAATTCATATTGAACGAGAAGTTCCTTAAATGACGTAATGTATATTGTAATATACATTTACTCACTAGTACTTACTGTGTACAGTAAGTAGTTTTAATTTTTTAATTCCTTTTATAGATGAACAAATTTCCTCCCATCCATCTTGGTTTATTTGGATTGTTAAGAACTTCATGTGCTTTTGTGACACCATGTTCAAGCATTTATTGATGTTACTAAGTATTTGCTACGAAATATTAATCTAAAATGTTTTGACTCTATTATTATACTGATTAAACGATTTGCACGTATTTAACTTGCAAAGTACCTCAACATTGCTAGCCTAAGTTTTCTTTAACAGCAAGTGTCCTAAAAGACGTTTCTGGAGCAGATAAAAGCACTGGATGAAAGGGATATAGCTCAAAAGAAATGGACAGAGCTTAAGGCAGGAAACAAAAAGCATCTTTATGGCATATTCACGTACAATCTTTATGGGCGCATTTATGAAACCGGTCGTGTTTATGTTTTTTTGAAATATGCGAAAATATGTGACTGTATTTGGATTCAACAAAGAACAAAGCAATGTATATATAAACTGTGTATCAAAAAAAAAAGTTGTCAGAAATTTACGAAATTTTATATATGTAAGAAAAACTTTGATATAAGAAAATGATTACAAAAAAAAAGAAGAAAAAAAGAAAAATGATCTTTTATTACAAGAAAAATATCAATTTAATGAGGGTTTTAGTACTTTGCTGGACCACCTCTGGCTCTAATGCAAGATGTGGTATTGGCTAATACTGAGGCTTGAAAGTATGCTACAATATCCCACGTCATTTCGTTGTTGTTGTTGTCTTGTGGCACTATGGCTGCAATTTGGGGTGCGCTGCTTCACTTTTCCAACTGTACCGTAATTTGGTGTGAAGCTCGACTTCCACAGTACATACATGCCATAAAGATCCGTTTGCAGGGCCAGGATTCAAACTCGAGACCACCACGTCACAGTCAAACTCCTCTGACCACTAAACAAGGCGGGTGGCACGTCATTCTGTTCTACATTTAGTATAAAGACTCCACTAATTCAATCAAACTCGCTGGCCACTCACCACCTCAAGTGATCGTTGGTACGTTCGATCTGTGGCAAATTAGTGAATTGAAGGACCGGAGAAGGTGCTAATGTGGAAGCGAAACTCCACTAATACCCTTTCTGTGTGTGATCAAGATTTTTCTTGTTAAAAATATCTTTCATGAGCTCTGCTATGAATGCCAAAACATGAGTGTGAAACATATCACAAACGAATCGTTCAGCTGTGGTAGCATTGTGGATCAATATTCGATCAACTGCAAGTGAGGTTAGCCTCTGTAAACAAAGGCAGGATTAGGGCTTTTTACACTGTTACCTCAATTTGAAGTAGTGTCGCATTCTACGGAGCGTACTCCATCCGAATAAATCCAAATCATTGTTAGCGACAAATCCAGATTTAATTTGAATAATAATGACAATTCGTAATGCTTGTGGAAACCCTAGCTGAAAACGCCCAAATACCTCCTTTCCTTTTCAGCTGCACGTCGCACAGTGGGGGCGAAAATGCCAAAAAGCGCTTAAAAGTGTTTTTTAACCTCTCTCGCTTGTTTGTTTACACAGGCATGTCATAATGGAATTTTCTGGATTTGCTTGGGCTCAGGATCCGAAGTTCGCAGGTTTACGCAGCTAATTCTTTTTCAGGGTCTTTTTACAGACCATCTATGACTAAATAATAATTATTTCTAAGAGGACATAAGAGGACTTTTTGGTGCAGATCGAAACCAATTTTTGGTTTGAGAATTCGATTACTCATTTTTTTTTCGCCCTATTACTATCGTTGGACACGAGAGAAATTAAATATACCTGCCTTTAATAGGAAAAAAATATAGACTGCTTAAAAGCAATTTTTGTAAATTCCCGCACTCCTGGTTTTTCAACTTTCTAATGGCTCCCTTCAGCTTTGTAGTGAATGAAGGGCTCTAAAACTCCAGTTCTGATTGCCTAAGGCCTGAGCAAATTTATTAATCCTCTATTGGTGTAGTATAGGGAAAAAATTTTTTTGGCGTTTTCGCCCCACTGTGCGACGCACCTACAGCTGGGGTGATATTTTGGAGTGCTATTATATACGAAACATTGTCAACTCAAATATTGATCCGCAAAACCATTACAGACTAACGGCACGTTTGTGGCATGTTTCACACACACGTGTTGGTTTTTCATAGTAGGGATTCCCGAAGGCATTTAACTAGATAATGTTCGGTCCCACGCAGCAAGTGACTCAGGAAACTTCCTCTTCCACATTTTCACCTCTTCTGGACAGTTCGATCTCCTGATTTGTCACATATCGAGCATACCTGCGATCACTTTGGATGCTAATTTGGACGGCTTACGAGTTTGATCGAATTAGAGGCATATGTAGAACAAGATGAAGTAAGACATCGGACGATACTTTTAAGCCTCAATCTTTGCTAGTATTGCTTACTGTATTCGTTCCAGAGGCATCTCAGCAGAGTGCTAAAATTCCATTCCAACTGAGATTTTTCCTGTAATGAATGATCATTTTACTTTCGTTTTCTAATCACTTTTTTTATATCAATGTTGTCCCAATGTATTATACAGGGTGTATCAGTAAAGCGTTTACAGACTTTAAGGACAGATAGAGTACACCTAGACGAGCAATGCATGGTTGGAAACGCTTTTCTAACGCGATAGTGACGACACAAAGCACAAGAAAGACAGGAAACGAATAAAAGGAGAAAACATGTTTATTATTTTTTATACAGCAAAAATGCTCGTAAATTTTTGTTTGGTGTACACGATAAATGTCGTTACGTAAACCAAAGCAAGAGATGACGGTGCATGCGCACACGCGGTTTTCGTTGCCGCACTCGCTTTGACGTTCGATCTTTACTGCACCGGAGATGTGAGGCATGCATCTCGTCCCGGGGTCGTAATTTCGAACACCTACTTTGATGACGATCGTTCGCTCCTTCATGTTCCTTTTTTCTAAGTTTTTTGCTCTACTAAGGTTAATAAACATGTTTTTTTTTCTCTCTCTTATTCGTGTCTGGTCTTTTTGGTGATTTGTGTCTTCATTACCGCGCCAGGAAAGCGTTTCCGACCATGCATTTTTATTGGTGTACTCTATCTGCCCTGAAAGTCTGTAAACGCTGTACTGATACACTCTGTACATGTACATAAAGTTTCGTTTCATTATAACAATTTCTTCTTCGTAAGTCGATTTAATTTATTGAAACCATTTTTTTCTTTTTCTTTTCTATTTTTTTTTTCAAATCACAAAACAAAACTGGCATCTTTTAGAGCAATATTTAACAGAGATTTATAAATTTAAATATCAACCCACCTTACTTAATGCTTTCATATCTACATTTTAGCTCAGAGAATACGCACATTATTAACCTTTATGATTTGTTGCAAGGTTTGGCAATGAAAACCAATGATACTTCCGAACCATTAAACTGATATGCTTTGATGTTTAATTGCTGCTCCTCTTCGAGTTATGATAACTCGTATCTGGGCTTTTAACAATTTCCATATTAATCAAACAGACCGAAACAATCCTCATTTTGCAAGATGTACTCAAAATTGAAATGAGAAATTGTTGTCAAATTTAGTCAAGAGCTGCGGTAAATGCCTCTAAAGTTTCAAAGCACGGGAAGTTTATTAAGTTTGCATTAAGAAAGTGCAGCTAACATTCAAATGTTGAACAAAATTGGGCGTCAGCTTAAAATTCGCATACACATATTCTTATTTCGAAGCTAAGAATTTACAATTTAGATGTTAATACAAACAGCCAGTGTTCTTGTCATAAAAAGCAGCAGCAGCAAGTTGAAAAAGTCAGTTTTTTTTCTTTATGAAATATAGTTTTTAAATTTTAAATAAAAAATGTGACTTGCATATATTTTGAAGAAAAAAAAATAAATAAATAAATAAAGCACTGTCTTCCGTTTTCGATAAGAGATTAAAACTTTGAAAAATTTAGCTTTTTATCGCAAGTGCTCTACACTATTTAAATTTCACGCAGATTGTGTGTTTAGATTTTCTGGAAAGAATGTTTACTGAGTACAGTATTAGGCCCTAATTTAGGAATCTCGAAATTTGAAATATACGAAATCTAAAGCACATTTACTTTTTTTTTCTTTCATTAGTTAAAAATTGTTAACGTCCGGCAATTAGACATTGAAAACAATTTTTTAACACTCACTTTCGTTCCTGATAATTACTTTTTTCTTGTCATAAGTATGCAATGCAAAATCTGTTGAACAAAAGTACAAAATTATTTTAGTAAATACGACTTTTTTATTGTATCGATCGGCACATTGCATAATAATAAAAAGAAGCATCTGTGGACTATACATTGCTGCAAATTATTTCCGACTTTTACTTTAGCATCATGAAGTATATTTTAATTCAGATTGATTAAAAAATAGATCCAATTTACTATACACAGACACCACGTTTTTAAAGACAGCAGCAGCCTTTCTAAAATTAAAAGGGTGATAAAGGACTTTACTGGGCACACTATTTATTAGTGTGGCTCTGATAAACTATGACCTTGACAGTACTTACTAAGACAAATCATAAATTCAAAAGCGGAATAGAAGGATCAACAGTCGGGGCCCATTCAAACTTTACGAGGTTCCTTGAATCAGAAAGGAATGGGCCTCGACTATTAATCCTTCTATTATGCTTTTGAATTTATGATTTGTCTTATCTGTGTACGGTTATAAAACTATATCAACGGTGTAGTTATTCAGCAGTACTCGATAACATTCTAAACTATTGGGCTTATACATCTTTCTCTTTAGTTTTTTTGGTTTGCACGCAGTCGGGTTTTTTGTTTTTATTTAATAATTTTTTTAGTAAAAAAAGAACTGATCAGAAGGTTAAAGGATCATATGCAATAAAAGTTATGTAATCTTACTTTGAATCGAACCTTCTCCAAAGCATTTTATTAAAAAAATCAAAAAGATGGAAACCTTAATCTTCAGCGACATCCAATTCAAACCTTAATACCATAGATACCATCTTTGACGATCAGATAGTTGCGTAACTCTTAGTAGAAGTCTCTATCATCAAACAACTAACCGTCTCTTTCAAGTTTAATCCAAGGACCATGAACAACGCAAACACGATTTACTGAGTGACGCCATTTTGATTACCAGAGCCACCTTTATCTTAATTAAATCTAACTGCCGCTTGAACGTAATGGTAAATGGAAATGCTCGAATTTGAATCCATTTATTTGTAGAAAGCTTCTTGGAGCAAAAGTTATCGAAAGTAGTCCTCAAAATTGAAATGTTTCAAATTGGAATTGTTCTTGAATCCAATATTGAATTCTGAATTGAGTGAAAACCGTGTTAGAAAATTATAATACAATAGAGAACATTAGTGCTTTGCGTTTTTAATGTGATCCGAGGAATAAGTGAAACATTTCTTTAAAGGGTAGTATATTTTATGTTACTGTTTCACTCTACCTAAAAGTATCCATAATCTTTTGAATGCTATTTATAATTAAAGGAATGACACTGGGCAAAAATATCTACGATATTAAAATAAGTGCACATTTATGTCTTTCTGTGAGGACATATCCTCCGGATTGCAAGTTTGTCCAAGATCAAGACATTAGGGATCCAAGGAACATTAGGATTCTGCTGCGAAAGCCATTTTGCATACTGTCATATCTTGAGACCTTTAAGTTTAAGATGTATTTAAAATGCACGGTATAGCATTAAAATATGTTTACATATTACTTGGGACTCTTAAAGAAAGACATCCACATGGCAAAACACCGTCAAGGTTTTACAAATTTCATCGCAAAATATGGGAATAATTTAGCAAGTTATATAGAGACTGCGGGCTCCGTCCTGTATCCAATGATACAAGTATTGATCTGGTTCAGATTGTCGGCGAAAAATAAAAAGCCAATTCACAGCTTAGTTGTTTTGTCAAAAAAAAAAAAAAACCGCTTTATTCTGGTACTTCATTTTATATTGCTTCAATGTATAGCATCTCGAAATGTAGACTCATTGAGTTAGTTGATTACAGCGTTGAGCTAGTAGTGCTAAGGTTGTGAGTTCTTATCCCCAAAGGCCAAAAAATACCGTTTTAGTGACTGTTTTTTGACAGAATTCTGATCAAGTTTCCTTAAATACGTAATCTAAACTCAATGCCGGATTTTGAACTTTATTACCATGGGAAGATAGAGGGCAGAAACTACATTTTTTTTTTCATTTATGATTATTATTATTATTATTTGCATCTTTGCCATTTATTGTACTTAAGCTTAACTGTACTTTTTAACATCGTGAACTAACCGTTCTTATTCAAATTTAAATGTCTATAGAGTCTTAACTCATTGGGGGTAGAATTTAAAGCCACAGTTGTGTTACTACATTGAAATCAGAAAAATACAGTTAAGTTTAGCATGGTAAATCGCATATGCATTATTTTTCAAGGGTGTTTTTTTGTAAAAAATACCATAACTCCTTTAATATTTTATAAAACTTCATAAGTCAGACAGAATTTTAAAGATTTTTTCACCTTTATCATCGGAAAATAAACAAACAAGTCACATTTTGCTGAAATTGAAAGAAAAAGAAAACAGATATTTGAATGCTTCGCACGGATCATGTAGTTCACATATATATATACATACATACAAGGAGGTCCACTCCAGGGGCGGCAAACAGGAGGATCGAGAGGGGGCGGTCGCACCCCCAAATTTTTTGAGTGGAATGATAAAAAATGAGCAGTTACAATTGACGTATATCGCAAATCAATGCTCTAGAAAAACAATCTTGCTGGTTTTTCGTAATGCTTGATGAAACTCGAGACATTTCCAGACATGAGCAAGTGTTTTCAATTTTTTAAATTATTAGCAAGTCATCAAACCTTTACCGGCCTTTTCAGAACAGAAAAAACTCATGAAGAATCATGGTTAGTTTTAACTAAAGACGTAATTTCCTTACACAGGCTAAATATTCGTTCCTGTATGCTCTGTTATGAGAGGCTCGTGCAGTGAGTGGTGTGGCTATATGGTTTACCCAAGACAATGCCTTGGTATTTTACTTTCATTGTTACGCTCATATTTTAAGTGTGTCTATTTAATGAGTGTTCATCACTTTCTTCTGCTAGACATTTCAGCTGCTCGACGCACAGTATGCTTTCATAGACACTGTTTAAAATACATACAATTTTTTAAAAAAATCTCACATCAACAAATATCTTTTCTGGGGGCTCTTTAACTATACAATCTCCCCCCATATCATGATTACTTGCTGTTAGCCAATCTGTGTTTTGTTCAATACTGAGGTAATTCATATTTAAGAAACTCGACCCCAAAAATGAAATGCTGAATTGCCGCCTCTGCTCCACTCCCTATTAGCTTCGTTCTCCAACTCCCGTTTGCCACCGGGGCCTGCGATGGTTTAATATCGCGTGCGGCGGTTGACAATTGATGATTTTAATCCTTTTACCCCTGGATGTCCTTAAGGCAGTCCAGATGTCCGTTCCCTTAACGTTGAGAGATGTGTAGCAGATTTTAATGAATTTCTTTGAATGTCTTGTATTCAATGGCAACAGTATTGACCTTGTTGACAATCACGTTGCAGACACAGACACACACAGGTTTTAATCTTTATCTTTACTAATAATAAAGCTGAAAGTCTCTCTGTATGGATGTCTAGATCTCTCTCTGTCAGGATCTCTGTGAAGCACATCGTTCGGCTGATTTTCATGATATTTGGCACAAAATTAGTTTGTAGCATGTGCACCTTGAAGCGGTTTTTAGAAAATTAAATTTTGTTATTTTTCTATTCCAATTTTAAGAACATTTTACCGAGCAAATTATCATAACGTGGACGAGTGAATTACTAAATTATCATAAAGTTGGAATCGTAACATGGGCGAGCAAATAGCCATAGCAAAGTGGTAATAAATTGATCATCCATTATTTGCAAATATACAGGTGAGCCAAATAACCTTTTAATTTTCTACTACGGGCAAAGCCGTGCGAGTACCACTAGTAGAATAAATAAAGTTGGTACAGCCTTGTAATGAGTAAAACTAAACTTTATAGGCCTTACTGAAGCCGAAATGTAAAATTTAGCTCTAGACTAGGAATTCAGAACAGTATACCCTCGCTATCAGATTCACAAAAATTTGACCACAGTTTTAACTTTTGGTAGCCATTTTCTAAAGGTATATATGCAGAGCAAAAAATAAATTCCCTTAAGAGCTTATTCCGAATTACGTTCCGATCGTGGGATCGCTGAACGTCTCAGGATGGGAAGCGTGTTGTCGAAGCATGATATACCATTTGATTTTTAACAGGAAAATAAATATATGGTTTTCACTATTGGCGACTAAGACGTGATTTTTTGGTAGCAATTTTCAATGAAATAGTCGCCCGTTATCTGCTTTAAGCTGATAAAGGCGCTAAAAATAACTTCAAAAACCGTGCATGTCGTGCTATAAGTATTATTATTTTTTTTTTTTGAGCAATCATGCTTATTGTTCTCACTTGACTGAGTTGATGCCTATGATTTCATTTTCCCCCCACCTCCCTCTGCAGCACCACCGTCGGCCGGCCGCCTCACGATGCTGTTCCTCTTGTGAAAACCATCTCCATGTTGCGTTCATATCCTACACACACACGCATGCAAACATACACCTACGCACACACCTACACGCACACACATCTACACACATACGCAGACACACGTATGCACACACATACACGCTTACACACCTACACGCACACATCTACACACATACGCACACACACATACACGCACACCAACAAACACATACACACACACCTACACATAAACACAACTACCCACACATAAACATACCCCCACACAAAAACATACAACTACCCACACACACACACACACACATACACATACCCCCCTCACACAAACACCCCTAAATACAACCAAACATTCCCCCTCCCACACACACGCACAAACACGCACGCCTATGTACATACACACACACTCGTGATTGCGAAAAACATAATTTGAATTCAAGAAATCAAAGTTGAAATTATGTTTTTTTTTTTTTTTTTTAGTCATTTTCCGACATCCAGAGACTGAACATTCAACCTTGTTCTGGACACATTAGTCTGAAATATTCTAAAATCGAGCTAGAGCTAAACGTTATTTTACTGCTGCGGTAACCCTGGCTTAAGAGCGGAAACTTGTTTCTTATATTGATAACTAGCTGCGTTGCCCGGTCCACCTTGAAAACGAAAACTGTGTCAATTGACGCACATTCAACAATCAGGTTTGAATAAAAAAAGAGGAAAAAAAAACATTATGCAAAATTTCGCTCCCAAATAATGACGACAGATATTAAAATACTTTTAAGAAATTAAATCGAGAAAATGAATATAAAAAGCTTAACCATGAAAACACGAAGTAAAATAAGTTTAAGGAATTAAAATGCGGAAAAAAGGCTAACAATTTGAATGGACATGAGATTTTTTGAACTTGATATAAAAATACTGTATTTTTTTTTTCCTTTTGAGATAGAAGCTTAGTTTTTCGACCATAGTTTGAAATGGATCTGGAGTAAAATCATCGGAAAACTGTAGGACAGTTCCTTCACATTTTATTGATATATATAATGAAGAAAGTAGTTCCCTAAATTTCAGTTAAACCTAAAATATTCAAGCTACAAGCCAAATAACTCCCGCCGAAATTAAGTTAGAGCATTGAAATAAATTGTGTAAAACGCGGAAAATTCTATCCTTTGCAACGATACGTAATATTAAAATGTGCAAGTAATTTTTAACCCCCATATTTGGGAATTTATGTGAAAATTGGGCCTAATTTGAAATAAAAAAAGAACTACTCATCGATTTTTTTTCGAACCGATCTGCAAACCTTTCCGGTGCGAAAAGAAAAACACTGTGAAAATTTCAGCGAAATCGGCCGGGTAGTTCTCGAGTTTTGCGCGTTCACAGAAATAGACGCTTTTTGGAAACTTCATTTTATACAATGTAGAGATTTTTTAATACTAGAAAATCGCCCGTCATTGTATGACGGGTGAAAATTGTTCCTACATTTGAACGAAGCCATTGCCTGTACGGTGATATTTTGATAGTTGAAATCGTAACCCTAATTCCAATGGATTAACCCTAACCTCCAGTAGGTAGCGTTCATTGTTGACCGCTTTTCCTTTCTTCATTTCCCTGAAATGACACAGTTTAACCAGTAAAACAGTTAAGTGATCAAATCGAGTTCAGCCACGGCACAATAAAGCTTTTTCCATGCTTGTTAAACATTACCAAAACATGTTATAAAATTATCATGCCGTGGCACGAGTTGCACTGTTAAAACACGCGGGGTACTCGATCATCGGCTATTATTTATATGAGGATCATATATTGTCACCTCAGAGCAACAGTAGGATATCTAAGTGTTATTCCTGGGATTAGATACCTTACTGTTGCCCTGAGGCGACGATATATTTATATAATGTAACCAAGATGAGTAAACATATTAAATATTACTGGACTTGTGATTGAGTGTCAACGAGACATGTCCCTAGCTTTCATATACGGAAAAAATAAGAAAGCAGTTCTATGAACGAGCTTTACAGATGAATTGCATAGAAATGACAGTTTAATTTGCTCCACTTGTCGTTTGTGATATACCGTAAGTTATTGTTAGTGGGATTGTTTCCGAAATTATAAAACTTTTTTTTTAAAAAGAGCCTGTTTAAAAACATAAGACTTAACCATTTTTTAAATATCTTGACAAAGTTTAATATTTTTTAACTATTAAACGACGCGCGAATTGAAATTCATTTTTTTTTCACGTTTCTGCACATGATATCACAAGTGATGAAATGCTGATGCCATTAGCGCACAGCGCAAATTGTCATAACCTGACAACGCTGTTGACAGCAAAGTGTAAACATTTAGCGCTTCAAAGGAATAGCGCGCCAAAGTACATCATTTGGGAAGTCATAGAGACAACGCCTTATTTCCAAAATCCGACATTCAAAAAATGAATAAAAATAACTGTTGGGAAAATAAAAGTTTTTTTGGTCTCCAAGTTTTTTTTTTTTTTTTGCTTATTCTATCAATTTCAGTGACTAAAAGTAGTATTTTTAACTGAAGGAAACATCCCCATTATTTAATACTTTTTCTAAAAAAATATTTGTAGCAAATAAAGCAAAAAAAAAAAAAAATCTGATTAAAAAGTTGTTGGTCAGTCAAACAAATTGCCGCATTCAATTGAGATTTCTTTTAGGTAATAACATTTTTATTTTCTATCATAAAAAATGAAATGATTTAAACTTAAAGGCGCGTATTAACGTAAAAAATGCTACAGATAATGTAAATGAAGCTCTACTTCGTAGTTTTTTTATATTTAAACTTAACATGAAAGCGGGAAGCAAAAAGAATTTTCTCTCCTTTGCCGGTGAAAAACATTGCATTAATTTGCCATCCTTTCTTCAATAGTTTCAATTAACTTCTTTAATTAAAGTAACCATTTTCACAGTTAGACTTAGCATCAGATTAACTACCTTGATATTTATCAACAGCTTGCTATCTTTGATTAGTTAAAACTGCCGACTTCCAGTTTAATTCAAGGACCAATTTTCATCCTCTGCTCAATTTGCTTCTAAGCGACATTTTAATCATATGCTTCTGACTTATCTTAATTAAATCCAACTCCAATTTAACTTCTTGGAAAATGAAATGCTCAAAATGCTGAAAACTCCTTAGTAGACCTTAGTTGAAAGAAAAAGTGATAGAGAAACAGATATAAATATATAATATTTATACAACGCCTAGTAAGGAATTCATTTTTTTAAAAAACGAATAACTTATAATTATAAACAATTTCCATCTTAGCTAAAAGTTTCACACGCCTTTTAATTTAATAAATAATAAATAATTTACAATTAAACCGGTGGATCCTCTAAATCCACCGAAGTTTGAATTATAAATAAAGCTATTGAATCTTTATTTATAATTCAAACACAAGAATAGTTATAAGGTCATAGCAACAGTAAGATATGTGTCTATTGCTCTAGATCTTAGATGCCTAACTTTTGCTCTGCACTGCAAAAAAAAAAAAAAAAAAACTCCGAAACGGTACTGATTATTTCCGTCGAACGTTTAGGGATTTCAAGAGTTTTCATCTTAGAGCCGGAATTAGCAAATGGAGGGAGCAAGTCTAATCATTTGCTTAGACAAAGAGCCCAATTCAAGTGAATCATTAACGACGAACGGTTGACGCGTTTTCCGTGAAACCAGTGAGAGAAACTTGATTTCTTCAAACGCTTTGCTTTGGGATCTTGTCATCAACGTGACTTGGGATCTTTTTTTCACGAATGAAAGTCTTCACTCTCTCCATTTTATCTCTTCTCAATAATTTTCATCTATTTCCACGTAAAATCAAGCATCTTTGCTAAAAGATTTCCCGGATTGCTACAAGTTGCACGAGTGCAGACTTTTCACTTTGGCGAAAAATATTTTTAGCTACGGTTTAAAGATTGACTGAGCGTGTTTGATGAATATATCGGCTTTAGTCAACTTGAGCAGACCGTAATCGAACTAACCACCAAATGGCACGACCTTGAGAGTTACATATCTGGATGAAATTCTGGATTTAGATCAGCTCGCACTAGATATGAAACCAGGTAAAGTGGTTTGACTGCATAGGTCCTAGTTCGGCTGCAACGGGGGCCTAAAGTTGCTGTTTGAGTCCAGTAAAGCAATGGTTTTCCTTTGAAATGAAACTTTCTTCACTCTTTTCTTGATTTGCATTGCCGTATGAGTCAATTAAATGCATTCACAATATCCCTCCCCCCCCCCCCTCGTTGAACTGGCAAGAGATGTCGAATGTCCCTCCGGAGGATAAATATTGCCCCAAAGTTTCAAATCCCAATAAAGATGCCATTGCAATTCGCAAATCCAGCGCTCGAATACGCTACCTTGCAGTGATTTACAAAACTGCCAGAAAAACTAAAACATTGCCACATTGCATTCCACGTAATTCTGTTGACTTAAACATAGGCAGTTTGTTCTGAGTATTTATTAACGCAATCGATGTGTCTTGGATTGCTTTCAGCAACAGAAAGTGTTCGAGCTCTTCAAAATAATGTTAGTTTTCATTATTTCCCTCTAAAAAGTGATTTGATTGAGAAATGGTGAAAGCGCGTTAACACCAGAAAACTCTGGATTAACAAACTTGGATAACGTAATACCAGGTAAAAATTTTATTGTTTTGTGTGAATTTGTAAGAATATAGGTTTTTTTTAATCTTAAATTAACTTAACAAACCATATTTTACAGCAGCATTTAGTTGGAATAGACAGTATGCAAATTTTTTCGTGAATATATTATCGTAGAACGAAATGAAAAATGTTGAACCGAGAAAGAATTTATTTTGTTGCTTTTATTCTCAGCTAAAAGGTTTCGCCAAATTTGTTTAGGGTTATAGTTTTAGTATTGTGCGAGCTAATTATCCTTGGCGAGATTTCGCGTTTTTAGTTAAACCATTTTTAATTTTTATCATGAGTGGAATAAAATGGTAGTAAGATTACAGAATTCGATAAGTAAAAAGAAATAATGGTCAATCAACTGAAAAGAAAACTACCACCATATATCCGTGAGAATTTCGTTGATGATTCGCATAACATGACACAATAAAATCGTAACTCAGAAATTAGAAAAATCGAAACAGAAAAATTTTAAATTAATCGATTAGGGAATTCGAGAGAAATAACTCAGCTACAAATGCAAAACAATAAGCGCTAGCCAAGCAAGGCAAAAAAGTATCATCTTCTTTCGATAATAATTTGTAATGTCATATTGAATTTTCTAGCATTAATTGTTATTCTTGTCAGGCCACAATTATTATTTAGTTTTATCAAGAATTGATAAATATCGAATTCAACATCGTGGAAATAGCTGCTTAGAACTACAAACTACGTAGTTTGCATTAATCTTTGACTTTTAGTAATGCTTCTTGAATTCTCATTTCCTTCTACGTGGGTCAGAATATCCACAAGACTTTGAAAATTAATTTAAAAAGAATAAAGCGAAAAAATCATGCATACGAACAAAATTTACTTGACTTATTACTATTTTCTTTGTTACCACATGCGTTTGTTTTAGTTTTTTCGTTCGCCATTAGTCAGTGACTGCAGTGCCCCCTATAGTTCGTCGGAGTTGCGAATTCTGGAATCCTGCAAATCAGTGTAGTTCAGACGGCAAAAACTTGAGGTTCATGAATTTGGATAAATTTCTAGATTTAGGTCAATATTGTACTAGATATGAGCCCCGGTAACATAGTTTGAGTACATAGGCTTTAGTTCGGCTGCAAGGAGGGTCTAACTTTGCTGGTTTAGCTCCCGAACTGCAATAGCGTTTTCTTTGAAATTTGAAGTTTTGGCCCAATATTTGCTTTTCTAACATCTGTCGCGTCTCTTGGTAGTACAATGTAGTGGCGGAGGAATTTATTCTACACTGTGAATGCATTCAGTTGGGTGATACTGCCGTGCAATATCAACAGAAGAATAAAAAAATGTTAATTTCAAAGGAAAAACCATTGCATTCTGGAGCTAAGCAAGAAACTTTGGATCCCCATTACGGCCGAACTACGACCTATGCAATCAAACCGCTTTGCCTGGGCTCATATCTTGTGGGAACTAAACTAAACCCAGAGTTTTGTCCAGATCCGTAACCCTCAAGGTCGTGCTGTTTGGTAGTAAGCTCCCAATGAGAGCGAATAAGTCTCTGAAAAGCCCCGATTTTGAAAGGCAAGAATTGCAGGCAATGGAGATGCTTGGTTCTTACTTGCAATTATACCTTAGCTTTGACCATGGTTGCATTGATTCTTTTGGAGCTTTCTTAGAAACTCAGGAAGGTTATAATCAATTAAGTTAAGCCTACCGAAATTCTCCCGAAGGTTCCAGACTGACTTCACCCGAGGAGATTTACAAATTCTTCAGAAAGATTCAAGAATAATATCAAGATGGTTACTGACTTTTAGCGGAAAACGTCCCTGGATTTTGCAACAATGCTACTGGCAGAAATTCCGCACATTAGCTGCCTATTATTTTCCAAGAATGCTTCTGAATAGTTTTTACAGTGTGAAGCGACGATAAGCCCCAATAAAAAATAAAACCAAAATTTGAATTCTACTTTAGATTTTTCATTAGCATCTAACATCAAATTAAATTATTATCAAACCAATTATTACTGATAATTATTAAGTTTATCAAACGCCTGGGGTTTAAAAAGGTAAAATGGTATAAAGAACGGCTCAGTTTATTTTTTAAATTAGTTTTGCAGCTGAAAAGTCAGGCAAGATAATATTAGCTTGTAGCAGAGCTAAATAAATGATACAAAAGTAATTTAATGCTAATAAAATTAGCGAAGAGAAAAATTAAGTGTTTAAAGTTTAATAAAATTGCGGAAATTCCAAAAAATCACAAATTCCAACAGAAAACAGCTAAAGGGGAATACATACATGGCAGGGAGAGGGATATTATAATCAAGTTACAAGAATTGTATAATTCCGATTAGTCTAAAACTCGTTAACGAAACATTTCCAAATAAATATGAAGGACAGACGAGGAAAGTCTAAAAAAACTAATGTTGAGGAAAACACATTTGAATGTTTGACTGACGGGATCCCCCCCCCCCACCAGGGGCGGCAAATAGGGGGAGCAAGAGGGGGCGGTTGCACCCCCAAATATTTTGCGCAGAATATTAAGAAATCGGGAAATTCAATTTACATAACGCGCGAATCAGTGATCATCATCATGCAATAGGAAATAAATAAATAAAAAAAAGAATCTGCAGATGATGAAAAGTTGATGAAACTCGAGACCTGTCCAGACACAAGCAACTGTTTTTCGCTATTTGGATAATAACTTAGAAATTCATGAATTATTTTCAGAACTTCCAGATTAAAAAACAGATGGAGAATAAGCTTGTTTTAACTAAAGAATAAAGTTCCTCATATGGGTTAAACGCCTCATACTTGTAAGTCTAGTGTTAAGATGATGCTTCTGTTTCTAATGTGAAAGGGCAGTGCAGAGGTGTGACGGGCCCGATTTTTACGAGAAGTTCCTTGGTATTTTGAGTTCACTGTTGCGGTTATATTTTAAATGTACGTTCAGTTAATGAGTGAACATTGATTCCTTCTGTTAAGAGGCATATTTCAGCAATTCAATACATTGCATACTTTCGTGGAAACTTCTTACAAAAGATACGCTATTTTTGAAAAGAATTCGTGCATCAACAAATACTTTTGCAGGGTGCTCTTTAACCAAGAGGTACTAAATGGTCTTCAAAAGTTAAAGCTAGAACTCTTGATTGAGCTCCTATTAAGAGCTTCTTGTTAATTTGGAATTATTGGACCCATTAAAAAAAATATTTAAAAAAGTGACAAAAATCCACATGATGATGCAAAGTCATATGATTGGCTTAATATTTTGTATCAAATAATAGATTCATTCAATTTCTAATGAAATTTAAACAAGATTTAGTGATAAATCTAAGTTCAATATTATATGTGCAGGTTATTGAACAAGATAAATAAAATATTTCAGTTACATGTAAAAGTTGTTGAACGAAGCAAGAAGAATTGTTTTGTGAAGAGTCAGTGTACTTCAATGATGACGAATGATGACTAGAATACAAATTTTAAACTTACGTGGTTTTTTTAAGAGAAAAATTTTTAAGATGCGTTTTCTAACATAACATTGTAGCTTCAATTATTTTTCACTGATTCCAATCAACTCAGCTAAATGTGAAAGATCATTTTCGTGTCTCAGAAGGTTAGAGATTTTTTTTTCTTTGGTGGATGATGGGACAAGCAAGACTTTCATCTTCAGCTGTACTGCCAAAAGCATGCCACTGGCTATTGACGGAATATAGTACCAAGATTTCCTTTTCTTCTGGATTCCAAAAATCGTACATTAAGAATTTACTTTAGAAACGGTAGTATCAAGATCTTTTCTGTTATAGTTTGAAATAAAATAAATTAAAAGTGTGGAAATTAAAATTTGAATTTCTTTAATGACCTTACTTTAAAAAAAATGTACTGGTATTTTATTCTATATTGAGAAAATTCATGTTTAAAAAACTCGACCCCCCAAATGAAATGTTGAAATGCCGCCCCTGCCCCCCACCGTACCGCTTGTTTTCAAACAAATATTTCAGCTGGCATACGAGGTTTTGAAAAAAAAGTCGATGGACTTATTCGGCATATTTTTTTCGTTTCCTTCATACAACTGACTGGCGGGGGTCTATAGAGTGGACGCTCTACTCACTCTACCTCAATCCACGGATTAGACTGTGTGGCCTATTTTAGTGTCTAACCAAGGTCTACAACTACTAAGGTTAAACTACTCAAAAGTTTGGACCCTCTAAAACAATTACTTTCGAAGGAATAGTATGATTTAATATAAAAGACTTGCAGCTGGACAGTTCAATAAGCTGTATCACTGCAAAAGTTGGCCAGTTTAAAATTAATTAAATTTATTTTCTGCTCATATTATTATTTTTGTGTTTTGTTAACTTATTTATCTTTACTAATAATAAAGCTGAAAGTCTCTTTGTCTGGATGTCCGGAGGATGTCTGGATGTCTGTAGGATCTCTGTGACGCGCATGGCATCTAGATCGTTCGGCCGATTTTCGTGAAAATTTGCCACAAATTTAGTTTGTAGCATGGGGGTGTGCATTTCGAAGCGATTTTTCGAAAATTCGACGTGATTCTTTTTCTATTCCAATTTTAAGAACAATATAATCATAGGATAGACGAGTAAATTACAAAATTATCATAGCGTGGAACCGTAACATGGGCACAAGCCAGTTGACGAGACACGAAATTATCATAACGTGGAACCGTATAACATGGGTACAAGCGAATTGGAGAGAAAGTTCACCATACATTATTTGTAAATATACAGGCAAAGCAAAAAACCTTTTAATTTTTCTATTACGGGCAAAGCCGTGCTGGTACCAATAGTTTTAAATAAAGTTACATGGAAAATTGCTTGACCGGGTTGTTTCGTCGCACCCTGTATAATGGGTTCGTAAAGTATTTGCGTACATGTAAGTTACATGCTACGTCTATAGATGACAAATTATCAACATGCTTTTTTATTTAGAGACAATATCACGGTAACAGGCCTATTAATTCTTGCATAAAATTCTCTAAAAAGGCTTCAAATATGTCAGATTACTGTTTCATTCAATAAACTTTATGAGAAAACGGATTTTACTTCAATTTGAAACATTTATATTTGTATGATTTCAATGACCCATTGTTAAAATTCATTTCTCGCATTGTAATGAACGCGTCTCATAAGCTACACCCATTGCTGAATTAAAAATTAAATTTAAGCACCCGTTTCAGGAAAATTTAAAATTTTATTCATTATAAAGAAATAGAGTGTTTGTTATTCATTAAGTTTATGCAATGAAACAAAAATCAAATATGTTTGGAGCTTTTGTTGGGTATTTTGCGCAACAAAAGATAAACCTATCAAAATGGAGCTGTCCTTTTACAATTAATGTATGAAACATTAAAGTCTACATCGATAATGAAAAAGTTTGCTGTTATTGTTACCTTATGTAAGCAGCGCAGATACTTATTGATAATCAAAATTTTTAAAGATCGTAATATTCAAGCTGAATTCCACAAGGAAAAAGAACTTTCAGCAGCAATGCTTCACTTGTTTGAAACCACAGACATTTCTGGGGAAACATAAAGCACGACTTTTTATTAAAAATAATTTTGAAAGTTAAAAAAAAATCAGTTTAAAGATTTAAACCTAAGCTTAACTCAAAGCGTAGAGACTTTAATGAAAACAATCTATTTAGTAAGAGGTATAAGGCAAATCGAGATGATATGCTAATTGTTTATTTAAAGTTATTTAATATTTGAGTTTCAACCAGTATAGATGTAGCGATTTCCCGTGAAGCTTAAACAAACAAAGCGAATCTATACTATTAGTACACTGTAAAAAAAATCCGGAAACGTTTCTGAGTATATCGTGCAGCTGTGGTTCATGAAAGTTTCAAAAACGTTTCTGAGTATTTCGGAATCCTTTTTCTGTAATTTTCAGAAACGTTTCTGAGTATTTCGGAATCCTCTTTCTGTAATGTCCAGAAACGTGTCTGAGTATTTCGGAATCCTCTTTCTATAATTTTCAGAAACGTTTCTGAGTATTTCGGAATCCTCTTTCCGTAATTTCCAGAAATGTTTCTGAGTATTCTGTACAGCTGTGGTTCATGAAAGTTTCGAAAACGTTTCCGAGTATTTCGGAATTCTCCAAACAATTTTCAAAAACGTTTCCGAGAATTTCGGAATCCTTTTTCCGTGATTTTTTCTAAAATATAATTCTTTATTATAGTATTGCATACGATATCAGTTTCAATTCTTTCATATCTAAGAGCAATAATACAAGCAATTTTAGAATCATTCGTGGATTTTTTTTTTTTTTTTTTTGGAATTTCTAATGACAAATAGCATGGTTAACAGCATAACATATGCACATTTATAAATTTTTGAAAAATTATGAAATAATCTAGTAGTTTCATTCCTAATCACAAAATCGTCGGGGAATTGGAGTGGGGGTACCTTCTGAAAAGTGGGGATTGTTTGTTAAACAATCTTAAGCTTCAGTTTTTCTCTCAATATTTTCAAGACAAAACTATCAACATATTGTATTTTTAATGCAGAACTTAAAAACATATCTTGTATCAAACTTGATAGCTTTTATCTTCGGATAAAATTTGACAGGACTTACCTACCCTTCGCGTTCCTAAATTCGTTCACCTCAAGTCAATTTCTCTGACGAACAAAGTGTACCGAAAAGTAACAACAGAGAAATTGATGAATTTAAATATGACACCAAGTCCCCCTGCTGGAACCATTCGGGTTGATTCTTCTGTTCTTGCCCTTTTCCAGCTCATCACAAATATAAATACTTATTCAAAATAGGTTACTGATTTTATTTTTACAGTGTGCGCAAAATGCATTATATATTTTATTTATTAAAACATTGAACTCTATTACTTGATTATTCCATTTTATATATACGAGAATACCCCCCCCCCCCCACCATAAGAGTTATGGTGCATCCATAAAATGCTATGAAGCGCCCCCCCCCTTGAAAAAGCAACATCATATACAATATAAATTAAAGTATCATATACATTATAAATCAAAGTATCATATAAATTATAAGTCAAATACTTTAATATGGTGTAAAAATACAAAATTATTTTATTAAGTCTTTTTTTTTTTTTTTTTGCTTTTGGTAAAAATGAGGCTCGTAAAACGAAAAAAATGAAGACACTTTTAAATACATATATGTATCTATTTGTTAAATAAATTAATACACATTTAACTAATTTAAAGCGTTTCGCTAATGCAAATATTTAAAGAGATATCGACATTTAGATAATACTGAAGCACTATGTTCCTAATTACAAGAGGTAGTTTTTTTTTACTTCATACAATCTAGCTACACTGTTTACAAGAGAATGAAAACATGCAACCTTAAAGACGAACAATCAAACCTGACAATTTGCATATTATAACATTTAATTCATAATGCTTGATACATAAATGTTCAGCCAAATATTAACTGAGATTGATACATAAAAACAAAGTACACAATAACACTTATTTAAATTTTTTTTATAATCTTCAATTCATAAATTTTACAGAATAAAACTAGACACACTTGCACTTTAAATATGTGTTCTATGTAATGTAAAATATTTTCAAATTGCAATAGTTCACAACGAAAAAATTATACTGAAGAAAATAGTTTTTTTTTAACGAGATTTATATGAACTAAATCTCTTTAAAGTAATAGAGTTGCAAAGCGACTTACTAATTCGTCGGTGGTGGTCTTTTGAAGGCTTTGGTCACCAAAAAGGTGATTTTTATGACAGAATAAAATTCTGCCAACAAAAATTACCCATTTGGTATAGAAAGAAGAAAAGTATCCAAGAAAAAAGTAAATTACCTACACAAGTTATGCGACGCAATGAATTTATATGGCGTCCTCTCGGCAGTTATTTGGTTTTTAATTTCAGTTTGTATTCCTTCCGCGAGCATGCGTCGAGAATTTGCACTTCGTACTTAAAAATAAGTGACATAGCTTCAAATTCAATCTCATGACGATACATATGCAAGAAAATATAAGACTTTAAAATTATCTTCAGTGAATTCATGCGAGGAACAAAACTTCTACTAATCCCCTTGATGAGTGTTACTTCGCATACATGAGTCAGCACTTGTTTTCATTGCGTGCTTTCGAAAGTTTCAGTTTAGATTTGCTGCTGGACTATAAAATTGCCGTGGAGCTGCGCATGCGTCGACTCTTACTTTCTTGCTAAACGGGAAACGTTTTTGATTATAGCAGAAAACTGCGGAGGGCGTACGAATCTGTGTATTACGGAAAACTTTTTTGTATATTCAGAGAGTTTTCCGAGATTTTTTACAGTGTATAGATTAGCTAAATATAAAGCTATACAAACAAATCGAATCTATACTATTGGTATAGATTAGCTAATATGAAGCTATACAAACAAAGCGAATCTATACTATTAGTATAGATTAGCTAAATATAAAGCCATGGAGTTTGTTTGTTTGACCGCGCTAATCTCAGGAACTACTGGTTCGAATTGCAAAATTCTTTTTGTGTTGAACTGTCCATTCATTGAGGAAAGCTATAGGCTATACAGCATCACGCTATGACTGATAGGAGTGAAGCAGCAATAAAAAAAATTATGAAAAGAGGATAATTTATGTTATGATAAAAACGAATATGCGTAGCCACGGTCACTTGATCTGAAAGTGCGAGCTTCACGATCCAGTGGGCGTAGGTTCAAGTCAGCCATGAGGCAGATCTCGAGAGTACTTTTTAGAGAAAACCCTAAACGATGCTAAAAATGATTTAAAAAAAATATAGATATATATACGCGTATCATTGTCTTATTTTTCTTATTAATTAAATAATAATAAAAGCTGAAGAATTTGTTTGAACGCGCTAATTTCAGAAACTACTGGTTCGAATTGGTTTTTTTTTTTCTTTTTTTTTGTATTGAAAACTCCATTCATCGAGGAAGGCTATAGGCTACGTAAAACCGCGCTAAGACTAATATGAGTGGAGCAGCATTAAAAAGTGTAATGAAAACGGAAAAATTTATATTATAATATAAAATACTTGGAACGCAGAATATGCATAACCACGGTGGTTCGACCTGAAAGTGCGGGTTTCGCGATCCAGTGAACGTAGGTTCGAGTCAGCCATGAGGCAAATCTCGAGGGTATTCCTCAGAGAAAACCCTAAATGATGCTAAAAGCGATTTGTAAAACGAAAAAAATATATACGCATCAGTATCTCATTTTTCTTACTAATTAACTAATAATATAAAGCTAAAGAGTCTGTTTTTTTTTTTTTTTTTTTTTTTTTGAAAGCGCTAATCTTAGGAACTAATGGTTCGAATTGAAAAATTCTTTTTGTGTTGAATAGTCGTTTTATTGAGCCTATTTTTTAAAATTAGATTGACCGAAATATTTATTGAGAAACTATAGCCTATTTTTTAAAATTAGATTGACCGAAATATTTGTAATTGTAAATTAAATGTTTAATTTATTGTTTAGTTCTATGTTCTCCTAATAGATAGGCGGGGTAAGTCAACTCTACGAGAGGGCACTAACCGAGGGTGTCGATAGCTGCGAGTAAACATGCCCATGATACGTTCTTATGATCAGCGAACAGATTTTTGAATGCGTTTCTTTTTTTTTTTCGAAGTTCAGGTACATAATTTCATTTTGTAGGATTTTTCTATTGGGTCTTGTTTTTCTTATATCTGCAACGTTTGTTTTTCTTCTTATAGTTGAAGTTAAGTTTTTTATCTAACTATAAGTAAATAATTTGATTTGTCGTATTATTCAACTCTGATTGTTCTTTATAACGTTTTTATTATAGAATTGTTTATTTGGCGAAACACTTTGAATTACAGGGGGGGGGGGACCGTTTCACTCGCTTAAGGGCAGGATTACGGTAGCGTGGTTTTTCGCACGTTAAGCGATGAAGTAATGTAGTTGAAGGATTATTTTGAGTTTTAAAGCAACTGTTAATGAGTTTTTGTTTTTTGGCGAATAGTTTTAAATTTCAAAGTGACTTTAATAGGCCTTTTGAATAGGTGTGTACACATTTTTGTTGAAGAAAAATGATCATATCACATCAGAAAGGGGGGGGGGACTTTTTTTTTTTTTTTGTTCAACGACCTTTCTTTGACTTCTTAGCACGGGCATCGCGATGCGGGTACTGCTAGTTACTAATAAAAGATTAAAATGAGAAATATATTAAATTCGTCCGTAAGGATCATAGAGAATCACAATTGCTCTAGCTATTCTCATAATGTATAAGCTCAACTTGAGTTATCAAATCAAGTGTTTTCCATTTTATATCCTGGTGCAGCTCGTTGATATATTTTTTCGCAGATGTTATGGTCTGATTTTCTAAAAGTTTATTTATTTATTTATTTATTACCAAAGATAACATTTAACATTAAAGTAAATTCAGAAATTATTTAAAAACTATCTCCCCCCCCCAGAAGATATACTATACTTAAAAAAACCACTGAAGTAATTATTTAGAGAAAAATCATGTCTGTCTTCTAATAAAACTTGCGGTAAAAAGTAAAGTGGTATAAAAAGGTTATACGCATACTTACAGGAAGGCATGTCGTGGTTTGGCATGTTGTTATACACTCATGTTTGTGAAAATTGCAACAACATGAAGAACTCATTGGAAATTAATGAAATTTACTGTACATATTACTCATAGTGCTACAAATGAACGATCAAAATTGCAGATCAAAGAGTACACAAGCTACAATATCGAATGTAATTATTCCACGCAACTATGAGAGCCTGTATACGTTTTATCATCGAATCAAAAAGGTACTAAAAGTCACAATTGGGAATAGCATCCCATATGGCTTAAATCTTAAGACAAAGTTCGTACGTACCCACTGCCATACGAGACACATGGGCGAGTCTCCAACCAACGCAATCCGAAACATGTACGATGGGCATCATATCCGGAGAACGGGCAGGCCAAGGAGGTAGCGTAACTAGTCATGAATCGAAGAACACTTGTACGTCACGTGCGGCATGAGGACGTGCATTGTCCCGCTGCAACTATGCACCAGGCAGACTCTGAAGAAAGGGTAATACCTACGACGTCACAGCGTCCCTGAAGTAGCTTTCGCTATTGAGTTTACCCGTAATTCGAAGTAGATGGGACCGCCCTTGATATTCAATAGCGGTCCAGACTCTGACGCATGGCATTATGCCGGTATGACATCCGATTACACACTCTGGGAGGTGACTTTTTCATGTGCAACGTCTGACGCGTACACGTCCATTGTTATAGTGCAGATTAAATCTGGAGCCATACGAGAAGACGACCTCTTGCTAGCCCGCACGCCATTGGGCGTGTTGGTGGGTCCATTGAAGCCGGAAGCAACGATGATTCAGGGTGATGGGAATCCTGTAGAGGGAAATCCTCGCATGCAGGTCGGTGCAGCAGACGTCGGCGAACCGTGGCTGCAGCAAATGTGACACCTGCAGCCGTACTCCAACGTTGTGCTAGCTTACGAGAGGACGCTATACGATCCATCACAGCTAGGCGGGTTAGGTGTTGAGAATGCTGTGGCGTCGCTCGGTTGCGTGGGCTGGTGCTCGCCATTCGGCTAATTTCGTCGTCATCTGTCCAACGTTTACCAATACGCATAACAGTTGAGACAGTATGCCCCGTGCGGGCACTAATTTCTCTATATGTAAGATCCCCCTCACGCATGCCGATCATGCGGCCCCATTCGAACTCTGCTACTCGTTTTTATGACGCTCTGCGTTTTCTCTGAAGTACATTGAGTACTAGAGAAACATCTACCATCGGCAGATAATCATAAACTGATATCAAACAAAATTACAGCCCTTTATATACAGAGTTTACGCCGCAGTTCAGAAGGCGTTTCTCGGTCTACGCATGCGCAACGACTCATTAATTCTAATCATTAGCATATCCTAACCTGCAATACACTTCCTGTGAATTTCAATTCATTTGCATAATTCCTTCTTGGTGTTGCAATTTTCACAAACATGAATGTAGAAAAAAGCATATTCGTGTTCAATTGTTGGTATAGATAGGGTTTCTCTAACGCCGGAGCCGGTATTCATTGTGAGTTATTCTCTTTATTTATACCCAGTGGCTTAAATGTTTTTGACGTGAAATTCGTGAAACGTGAAATTCGACAATTCATCGAGCTCTGACACAGCTAAAGACTCGCCTGGAGCATTTTTCAAAAGTGGTTTTCTCGTCAGATTAAAGAGCCACCCTCCAAGCTATTGACTTACAGAGTGATTCCCACTGTTATATTATCGATTGCTGTTTTGATCTTCTCTTAAAGAAAGACAAAGAAGTTATACTCCAAAGGATTCATGCCTATTGATGAGTTAAGAGAGATGAGGCTGTCGAATCTTGGCTAAGAGAGCTCCTGTCCTTCAAACATCACAATGTGGTCTCTCCTAAAGTTCCATATGGCTAATTGTTAGTGAAGCTCTTTTTTGAAGAACTCGAAAAAAGAAAAAAAAAAGGAACTATGATTTGGAGACATATTCTGGCAGTTTTCGAATGGCTCAGAATAAAGCTGTTACTACGCTCCGTCTTTTATTTGGCCATGATTGCCTTCGCATGCTTTTCCATCAAAACAATGTTTTTACCTCAGAGCCAGAAGGACGTAAGTCACATTATGATAATTTTACAGGAGAGAGGAAGAACTTTTTTCTGGCGCATGCATAGGGTGAGAAGCGCGATCTTTTAACCCTGATAAAAAATTGAAAAGGATTTCTTTTTTAAGAATTACGTTCACATGGCTCGATAGGCTTCTACATACAATGCACTTATAAACGGAAAATCGCAATCTTTGGATTTACGTCATTCTGGGTCTGAGATACAGATATTATATTGAGCTTCCTTTATCTGAGGGAAGATATGGATCTGTTCAACCTATCAAAATACCCTGCTCTTAGCGATATTGCGTAACTTGAAACGCTTCTTAGCTCATTGATTCACTCTCATCAATCTTTCTTATATTTCTTCTTCTTCTTTTTTTTTTTTTTTAGTTGTATCTTCAATGATGTACAGTTTGATGTTCTAAATTCTTACCATTGGATTTTAATGCTGGTAGAAATTCATAACATGAGAGAAATTTAGTCTTGGACCTCTGGGGCATCCCTTCTGCAATTTCTGGAATGACGAATACTAAACTTTTCCTAAACTAATCTTGAATGTGACATGAAAGTTCTTCCTCTGATTTTAGACGGTTGTGGAAATTGTTGTGAATCTCTGTTTTTAGGTATTCGATTGGGTTCAGATTTAAACTTTGTTTCTCCCTTTTCATTAATTTTATTCCGTTGTCACCATACCACTCAATGATGAACTTTAAAACATGACAGCCTGCATTGTCATCCTGTAAGTAACATAGGTTCAACTCACATTGCAGGAAGACACGATTGCCCAAAATATAGGGTTAGCATAAAAGAATATCCCGATTTTAAAAATTTACATTTCATAAACTATTACACTTACCACTATAAATAATGCACAAAAATAAAAATAAACTGTGAAGGTTTTTTTTCCCACTCACAAATGTTCGATGTGCGCGCCTTTCGTTACGCGATACACATCTGTAACGTGCATTTTGGAGTGTTTCACTGTCGATTTCTCGTAATGCTACACATATGAGGTCTTTCAGTTATTGCAATTTTGTAGGCAATGGTGGTGTATAAACAGTCTTTAACGAAACCTCATTTAAAAATCATATGGGGTTAGGTTTGGGAATCTGGCTGAACAACGCATAAATTTTAAATTATCATCACCTGCACGGCCAATCCAACGTTGCGGAACGTCAGTGGAGCAGTTAAGTGGAGGGGGGGGGCACTCCCTAGAGATCCTGGTTTTATCATCGTTGCCAATCCTATTATAGTAGATAATGCACCTGTAAGGACTGTTGCGACTAAATAACCCCATCCGGAAGAAATTTCTGCCTTCGGTAGTGCGGAGCGTGCACTTTTAAAAAGTCACATATGTTCCAAAAACTTGGACAGTTCGTCTTTATGTTTATGTATCATTTGTAGTGATAAGTGTAATAGTGCATAAAATATGAATTTTTAAAACTGGGATATTTATTTATGCTAACCCAGTAGTTCTGCAGGTGTCGATTTAAGTTTACCATGAATTTAGAACAACAGTTCTAGTCGATTCCAGAAAAACTACGCCCAGATCATGCCTCTACCTCCATCTAAATTTACAAAGGACACAAGGCCTTCTCCTCGAAAGCGTTATCCAGACAAATGCTAGACCTATACCCAGTATTTGACTAGTAGAGGTTGCCACTTCAGAGAATTCTTTAGAAAACTCTTATTAAGAAAAATATTATTGATAGGATGTTGGAGACCAGCGGCTCCCAACCTGGGGGCGATCATCTTAAAAAAAAGCCATTTGGCTCCTCAAGAGGGCGATATGGGTGCGATGAATATTTAATAGACGAACTAATTGTGATACGACTATAGAGATGATCGAAGTAGTAAACGTGAAAAAACCATTGTTCAGAGTTCCGACAAAGAGTTAAACGTTAAAAAAGATACAAATTAAAGTTTAACAGCATTCTTCTTACATCTTAATACTGACACTTAAGAAAGTATTTCATCATTCATCGCAAAATTTATGATTTTTTAACTCTTATTTTTTTAAAATTTAAGTGTCAGAGAATTTAGTTCCCCCAGAATCAATTTCAAGAAAAATAATAATTTCATAAAAAAAAAGTACTTATGTTTTTGAAAAGTACGTCAATGATTGTAGTTAAGTATTTCCCTTCAAATAACTATCACCTCATTCTGTAAAATTCTTTCATTTATTTTTTAGCTTAAAAATGATTCGATAAAATTGCTAAACTATGTACTTCAAATTAAAATTAGCTATTTCTATTTTCAATAATATCGACAATCTCTAGCGCCAGCTTATGATATTTTTCAAAGAAGAACGGAGAGGGAGCGACAATAGTTGTCAATCGGCCTCTAGAGATTGGCTCAACAATATTGGGAACAACTATTCCAGACACAAACGCTTTACATTATGGTTCTTGTAAATAGAAAAATTATTAGAATTTCGAGACAATTTGAGGAGTAATTATTGAATCGATTATTTCAGAAAGGGCTCAAGTTCAACTAATGCAACTTTTCAGGAATCAATAAAAAGTGATTATTTCATTCAGAAATGAATTAAATCCTACGAAACATTTTATGACTAATCTAGCCACAAGTAGGGTCATTACCTCAGCTTAAATTACGTTTCATTTTGTCACTGAAATTAATTACATTTTTTTTTTTTTTTAAATTTGGACATGCCCTTTCTGCAATAAATATCCTGAAAGACTAGTTTAGTGTGATGAAAATCTAAATAAAATGAAACAGATTTGTTTCAAACTGATTCATGATAGTAAAAATGGTATAACAAAGTAACAAAAATAATTAGTGAAGTCCGTTATAATAAATTCATTATCTGAAGAAAATACATTGTCTATTTTTTTTCGTCTTGTTTTAGTGAAATAATAAAGTCTGGTGTAAAAAAATATAAAAAATACAAAACTAATAAACTGAGATAAAGAGCAAAAGTTTTACTTGTGTATAAAACTATATTCATATTCATCAAATACATCGTCCTTGGAAATCTTTTTTCCTATCTTTCTCTTGTCTAGTTTTGAGTATCAAGTTCGATGTACATATTAGTATAAATATGTTCGAAATTGCACTGAATAATCATCTTGATATTTGTTATTTCTTACAGCAATATGAAAAACTTCCCTTTGTAGTCAATATATTGGCGGAGGAACTGCGCGATATGCTATTGAAAACAGTCTATAAAATGCTAGCCTGGAAGCGTTCCTTTGGTTTTCTATCGAATATTTAAACATTGTGACTGTTGAGAATTAAATTATTTGTTGCCCACAGTAGAATATTTTTCTAAAATCTCAATTTGTGAAATAAGTCCTTTTAAAAAATGAAGGGCACCTGTTTCAGCAGTTACAGATTTCATTGTTTTCAACAGATATGACGCTGAATCTTGAAGTAATTTCAGAATTTAACTTATAAGAGATTTGATTTTACATGATAACAATCTGTCGTATTGTTTAACATTCGTTTTACTGTCCTAAAATCCCGGTCTCAAAAGACAAACAAGTGTCCTCTCAGAGGAAAGTCATCTGCAATCTCGTTAAATTTCTTCAGTATTATTGATAGGAAAAAGTCTCCTCTTGCAGTGTTGTTCTTATTTTGACCAAGGTATATCTGACTAAAAGCATACAGTTTTTTGCAGTTCCTAGAGTGATGTTAATAAAACATATGGGAAGTTAGCTTTTTTCATTTCGATTCCGTGATTTCGAATCCCCCCTAACCCCCCCCCCAAACTGACAAACCTTCCATTACCGAAATTATGCTAGATCAAAGGAGTTTTTTGTTTTTATTTCACTACACCAAAAAATCTAGTTCTTATGTAACCTTGCCATTGTGTCTTACTATTTCTTCCTTCGCATTTAGTGCAGAAAGGACATAAATCCGCAACTTATGCCCTTTCTGCTCTAAACGAAAAATGTGACCCCCTAAATAAAATGTTTTTTTTTTTTTTTTTTTTGTACAATTATTGACTTTCCTGCTATACTAGTCGATGTCTCTACATGCAAATATGGGAAAATCACAGCTAACTCAATTTTCAAAGGAATGTAACTTATGTCCTTTCTGAAATAATCGATTCCATTATGAATAATTGCTCATGATTTGCTAATTTATACGCACGGCAGTGTGTCAGCCAAGTTCGGAAATCAGGCGACACATCTGCCAGTGTGTATCTTACGCGTAACATTTCAAGCTACTTTTGATCCCCTCATTTCTCTAAAACTATTAAATCTACGTGCTTGAAATTTTGTATTCTAATCGAGCTGCATAGCAGACCTATAATCATAAACTTCATGAAGGTACCTCATATAGTTATGGAATTATTAAGATGAAAAGTGTCATTTTTTTACACTGACTGATTCACTTACTCACTCGCTCATCAAAATGTTTACGAACTTCCAAGTGCCTCACATACATGAAATTTGGCATAAACATGGATTTTTATTCATATATAAAGGAAAAAATCTAAAAAGTCAAAAATCTACATTAAAATGGCAAAAAACCACGGTATTTTTTATGAGCACCACGGCGTAATCACTTCACCACGCGATTGCAAAATATTTCGCCAAATAAATCAAAATAAATTGTCTTGTCAAACGTTGCCAAAACAAGGTTTTGAAGTTTTATATTAAGAATTTAATTTCCAACCAAAATGTAGCTTTAAACAATACTTCAAGTTCTGCTAAAATGAAAAATGATCCATCAAATAATTAAAATTACAAATCTAGAGGTATATTTTTAAAATCAAAAATAACCAGCTTTAAAATTTATAAAAACTTAAGATCTCAATTAAATGCAAAATTTTACAGGAGGAGCAAACATGTGAGCAATAATTTCAACATTTGAAAAATATTTTCGCCAATTCGGCATATTTTACGATCTAAGTTATGATAATCCCCCGAACAATAAAGAAATTCCAGACAGATTTTGAGATGAGTCTTAGCAATTTTCCTAATTGTCGAGAAATTTGAGGACGCCAAATACCAACAGCTAATGTACTTTGACCTTGCTGATAAGTGGGAAAAACAGACGATTTTTGCCCAAAATGGGCGATCGCGCCAAGTCCCCAGTTATCAAAATACCTTAAAAACTTCTAATAAAAAGAAACTGCAAGCCAGTGGACCGTAAAAGCGTGAAAAAAAAGCAAAGCATATATTTGTATACGCTTTTCCATTTATAATTGTCTAAAGTGGAACATAACCTTTGATTTAAATTTTCAAAAAGTAATGATATCTCAACGAAACATAAATATGAAAAAAAGGAGCCAAGGTCGGTCGAAATGAGGTTCGGGGTAGACGGTGTCACCGATAAAAAAAAGTTCAGACCTAAACAGTTACCAAATTCCATAGCAGTTCCTCATATATGTTGTATTTTCCTATGTTCTTCAATTAATTTAGAAAACGATTTTTACTTTTTTTTTTTTTTTTTGATATTGGATTTAAAACTTGGCAAGTTTGAAAAAAAATAGTGATGACTAAAACTTGCCGCAAGTTTAAAATCTATTATCAAAGAAAGTAAAAAATTGTTATCGAAATTAATTGAAGAACATGAGGAAATCCAACATCTATGAGGAACTGCTGTGGAACTTGGTAACCGTTTAGATCTGAACTTTTTTTGTCGGTGACACCGTCTACCCCGAACCTCATTTCGACCGAACTTGGCTCCTTTTTCACATTTATGTTTTGTCGAAATTTATTCAAATTAGATGAAAACAAAAAAAAAAAAATAAGTTCTTAGCTTTTAAAAAACCGATGCTAGTCACAAATTGTATTTTCATAGTAAAACTACCTTGAAAAACATATAATAACGAACTTTTCGGTAATTTATTCGACCATTATTTGACATTCATGAATTTAATGGTAAGAAAATAAAAAACATTTAATAGTCACATAAACAGATGTAAATGTGTAAAATTAATTTTCAACGTTACTTTAGTCTCCGAACTAACTTTAGTTTCGGCACTTGGATAAAAATGGAAAATAACAAGAAAGCGGATATGAGACACGTGAAAATGACACATTCACGTAATCCAAAACAAAAACCACAAAAAATATTCTCGTAATTTTGACATCCAGGTTTCTATCGTTCGTGCTAGTAAAAAAAATATCCTAGGATAAATAAAAGCATGTATTGAAAACAGGATCTCTTATTTAAGCAAAAACATCGATAACAAAAGAAAATGCAATTTTAATAGACTCTATTGACAGCATCATTATAAAATGCATTAGCGATTCAAAACAAAAAGGAAGTCCGGTGGTTAATAGAATTTTAACTAATTGCATCTCAAGATAATGATTATAATTATAGCTAACTCATATCACAAAACAGAAAAAGGAAAACACTGAAAAACTTGACTTGCAGTTTTAGGAATTACTACGAAAGTATTTATGCACTGTTTAAGAAAAGATAAATAAAAAACAATACTTCACAGGGACTTTAAAAAATTATTCTTAAATGAAGGATAAACGAATATTTAACTTTTCAAACAATATTCATCCATGGTTCTTCGTCTAAACATTACGACCCCTTCCAACTGTTACTACTAATATTCCTTTCCAAACAGAGGTCGTCTTAATGCCAGTAGAAAAAAAAAATATGATATGGACACAAGGGTCGTTCAAAAATACAGGGTATTTCAAAATGAATAGCGGTGTTTTAACATTGTTATAATATTTATTAAAACAAACTTACAGCCACAAGTGATGTATCAAATAAAAGAGAAACTCAAACAATTTTGTTTGTTGGCATCAGTGCGCATGCTAACTGGTAATTCTTATCTGGATACTTTACAGCTATGGCTCTTCCCTCAACTGACACAAGATGAACCAGAAAACTTCATCTTTCAACAAGATGGTGTGCATCCTCACTGGCATAATGCGGTACGCGATTGGCTTAACCTAACTGTAACCGACCGCTGGATTGGCCGTAAGTGGTCTAATGACAGGGGTTGTTTCACATGGCCTCCACGTTCACCCGACCTAACGCCGTGTGATTTCTATCTTTGGGGGTTATTAAGGACCGTTTGTATGTGCCTCCACTGCCAGCCGACCTTCCCGAATTAAGGAACAGGATTGAAACAGCTGTTGCAGCGATTACTAACGAGACACTCATCAAAGTTTGGGAAGAACTCGCATATCGTCTTGACGTGTGCCGAGGGACGAATGGTGCTCACATTGAACACTTGTAGGCTATTATGTAAAACTGTTTGAGTTTCTCTTTCATTTGATATATCTCTTGTGGCTGTAAGTTTGGTGTAATAAATATTATAACATGTTAAAACCCCGCTATTCATTTTGAAACACCCTGTACATGTAAAAGTTTCTCCTAGATAATGGGACACCCCTCAATATTTTTAACCTATTGGATAGTAATATACTGGAAGAATTTTAGCTTCCTAGTTCAACTGAAAGAGGGTGCCTGTCTTCCAAACTTCTTCAACTTTACATGGAAAGCCTTTACATGGGAAAAAAATTGTGGAATTGGAAATCCCGCGGTATTTTGCTCCCAATCCCGTGGGATTAATCCCGCTAAATATCATGCGGATTCCCGCGGGTTTCAGGATTGGAAACCCTAGTGCTCAACCCCCACCCCCAAACTTCATATGTATGAGGAAGGGGGTTAACAAAATACATTGAACTGAAAAAACAATGTTATAGCTGAAAAGAAGTTTTTTTGAACCATCCTAATGGATATCCCTGATGGACCACATTACGTTGTTAACAGCACAATGTAAAAATACTTTTAATATCAAACAAAAAATATTTCTGTTGACATCAGAACACTAAAATCTACCACCATTATAAATTGTCTTCAACCGCTTACTATAAAATGAAATGGCAATGGGGAGATTGTATCCAATGCTCCTTAAATGGTGCAACACTTCCGACAATGAATTAAATACTATCGGTTGAAAATAACTTCTTTTGAAACAGAAAAGAAAAAAACGAAAATAATATACATCTTCTATACAAGTCGATAAAGAGGTTTTTTTCAATCATTGGATATCAACATAAAAGGAAATGAACAGGTAGACTCCATACAGGTCTTATTTAGGAAATTTCAATCTAATACCACGTACCATTCTTCAGCAGAATAAAAATTAATTTAATACAAATTTTCTATACATGTTGATAAAGAGTTTTTTAAACACTGAAGTGCAGCATAAAATGAAGTGAACAGGTAGACTGCGTACATGTCCTATTTAGTCTATCAGTAGACCGAAAAATAGCGTCATTTCTGCGAAAAAGCTGGGAGAGATGTTATTTTCTTCAGTTTTTTGCGTAGATTACGAGTATACTAAGGCGGAAATTGAAATCGGTAGCTTTTGTACAGTAATTGCCACAAAAAGCATCAGTCATTAATTTTTGGATTTTTTTTTTTTTTGTCAATATAGCGACTTTTACGAGAAAAAATCCCAATGAAATATAATCAGTAATTAATTATGTACTGGAGGCTCCGCCCCCTGCTCGATTCGCTCGCTAACCCCCGTTTGCCACCCGTGGTGACTCAATGCCGCCTGCAGCGGATGGCAATTTCTAGCGAAAAAAAACTGACTTGTTGCATTTAATAAATGCAACAAGTTAGTCAGCAATTAATTTCATAGGGGGGGGAGGGCTCCGTCTTCTGCTCAATTCACTCGCTAACCCCCGTTCGCCGCCTACGGTGGCTCAATGCCGCCTGCAGCGGGTGGTTAATTTCTAGAGAAAGAAATTGACCTGTTGCATTTAATAAATAAAAAAGAGGGAAAATATTTTTAAAGAATATTCAAAAAGGTATGCTATGTGAGTTTTTAACTATGCTTGGGGCAAACCTAACCTAGTAACATTGTAAATTCTACGCTGATTCTAATCTCAACATTACTACACTGACAGGTTAGATCTGCCCCAACTATACTTATTTGGAGTTTTAAAAAGATACAATGTTAAAGGAGAAGAGTTTTAAGATTATCTCACTTTAATTCGCTTAAAAATCGTTGTCGTCTCCATCCCCAATCCCCTTACAATATCCAGTATATATAAACTCGTGACTATCTACATCAAGTTCTTGTTTGTGACATAAGCAGATGCAGATGTCAGTACATGGCGGGTTGACATTCAAGCATAGACATACTCCTAGTTGCAAACTTTGCATTTGTTGCTCCATATCATTTCTATGACTTCCTTTAGTGAGGGTCGACTCCTAAGTCAAGTTATAACAATTTTATATTTTTCAGCATTCCAACAATGTTCGTATGGGGTTGGAACAAATTGATATTGAACAAGAGAATTTCTCCATATTGCAGCCTGATAGTTGCCTCTCTTGACATGAGATTCAATATAGATTTGCAAGGAGGCAAGAGCTCAGGCAGAACATGGAATACTTTTGAGCATTACATATTAGGCCATTGCTTGTTCACGTCTCCAGTTTTTGAACCGCCGTACATTTAAAATACAAAGCGTTCACTTACGGCTCATTCTTCACTAAGTTTTTTAAAGGTTTCAGTACAAAATGATGCGGTGACCATTACATTGAATGGTCCCTTTTTACCTTTTTCATAAAACGCCGAAATGCTGTCTCAACCTGTGAAGCTGTGAAATCCAAGTAAAGCTTCCATCAGATCAACACCGGAGCATCTATCTGGTAGCTTATACCTGTTTGCATAGGAACGACATTCTGAAGGAAGATGATCATCCGGTCGTAGACTTGCTTTCCCATTCGAACATAAACTTTGCTGTTCAGTTTATGAATGAACGCCATCAGAATTAGAAAGACATGCGTGTCATCCGAATGAACATAACTACTGCAAAGATATTGCTCTAACCAACATGTGACGCATGTATTGCTATTCTTGTGTCAACCTCTTCGAGGTCGCAAGCTAGTTCCATGAATTCCGTAGTAAATAGAATTCATTTGATGTTATTTTCCAGCATTTCTCATCAAGATAAGAATAATTGTCTTCACTGTTATTGACACTGGAAAGCAGGTGTTTTCCACAAATCCAACAAGAACTGAATAAAGTTAGTTTTATTGGAGCTCACTCTAAGAAACTGTAGCCAGGATCTAACTTAAAAGCCTCCTCTGGTATTTGTATGCAATGCTGGGATCATATCATCTTGACGATGTGCTTGCTCAAAATCTTGCATAGAGTTAGTTTTATACTTATCAAAACTATATCAATTCTATTTCCAGGACTATGAACTATCTTTTGGAAGATTATTTCGCCAATTTCGTTGAATGTCAGACCGTTAGGGATTTTAACTTTTCGAATCAAGGACATTCCATTAAAAATACACGCTGTATATTTTGTGGATACTCGAGTTCAACGGGTACATTTTTTTTTTCTACAACGTGCCGCAATTGACTCTTAAGCGTCTTCCTGGGTAATAGGGAGTAAGTCCATGCTTGGATGTCAACTTGCCATGTACTGACATTTGCTATTGCTTATGTGACAAACATGAATTTGATGCAGATCGACACGACTTTATAAATACGGGATACTATGAGGAGATAGGGGATGACGAAGACAAAGATTTTTAAGTGGATTAAAGTAAGATAATCTTAAATACTCTTCGTCTTTGACGTTGCATCTTTTTGAAACTCAACATAAGTATTGTTGGAGCAAACCTAAACTTACCGTGTCATAATGTTGAGATTAGGATCGGCGTGGTCTTTGCAATGCTACCAGGTTAGGTTTGCCCCTAGTAGACTTAAAAACTCATATATCATAATTTTTTGAATATTCTTTTAAAAGATTTTTCTTATTTCTTATTTATTAAATGCAACAAGTCAGTTTTTTCCCCTCTCCATATCGACCACCTGCTGCAGGTGGCATTGAGCTACCGCAGGTGGCGAAAGGGCGTTAGCGAGCGAATTGAGCAGAGGACGAAGCCCCCAGTATGTAATTAATTGCTGACTATCTAGTTGCATTTATTAAATTCAACAAGTAATGTTTTTTTTCACTAGAAGACACCCGCTGCAGGTGGCATCGAGCCACCGCACGTGGTGAACGAGTGTTAGCGAGCGAATCGAGCACAAGGCGGAGCTTCAGTTTATAATTAATTACTAATTCTCATTTGGATTTTTTTCTGGTAAAAGTCACTACAATTGACAATAAGTCAAAACTTCAAAAATTGATGAGTTTGATGCTTTTTTTTTTTTTTTTTTTTTTGACAATTCCTGTACAAAAGCTACCGATTTCGATTTCCACCTTAGCATATTCATAATTTACGCAAAAAACTGAAGAAAATGACATCTCACCCAGCTTTATTGCAGAAAAGACGCTGTTTGTAGAAATTTTGGGTGCTAGCTGATAGACTAATATAAGAAATTTCAATCTAATACCACTAACCGTTCTTCAGCTGTGCAAGGTAAATAAAAAAAAAATACATTTGTGCGCACAAATAATCTGCCCGATGGACTACAGATTTCACTAAAAAACGAAGTCCACAACTAGAAGTACAGTGTAACAGGTCATTATCTCTCTTCCCGACCTTGAAAACACTGAAAAAATACATTAATTTTCTCCCGTTAGCAAGTATTTACAATAGTTATAATTTATTGCAGCATAGGGGAAATTTCGTTGCTCTTAAATGGTTTTGCATCCAGCTCATTCCTATTCATTAAGAGAAGAGTACAATAAGCCCCCGATTATCCACGAGCGGATTATCCGCAAGTCAATCAACAACAAGGAACACGTATTTTCGCAGCAAAAAGCAATTACCAATGGCTGTTTTTTTGTCGAAAAATCGTAAATTAACTCAGTTGTTTTTGTTTTATTTATTTATTGTCAATTATTATTAATTGCTAATTAATTTATTTATTGTTATTAATAAAATTCAAGATTTAATTGAGTATTTTCAGATATGAAACATTATCTCACTGTTTGAAATTTGCTTGCTGATTCAAATACGAGAAGAAAAAAATTTATTTAAAAGAATCTACAACACATTTTTTAAGAGTTATTTTTGTGTAGAAACTTGCATACATATTTGAGAAAATAGAAAAAATATACTTTTAACAAAAACAAAATAAGAGCCTGTTTGCCAAAAAAAAAAAAAAAAACGAACTGATTTGTGCATCACATGACTTCTTTCTACTCCAATTTAAAGATAATAGTGCCTCGGAGTGCGCAAAAGAAAACACTTTAAATACTATCATTCCAAGTCTGTTGCGAACCGAAGCAAAGAAAACGTTTTATACAGATAAATTTTCCCAATATTGGCATTTTTAATGTGATTCAATGGTTAACTATCTAAATATGGCCAAACTGAAACCAGATTTTAAAAAAAAAACCGCCAAACCCAAAAGTTGGCAACAAAACTTGGCGACCAAAAGCTTGGCGATCCATTGCCAAGTGTTTGCCAAATTGTAGCACCACTTGAGTTTACATTGAAATTAACAATGATTTTACCCCAAAAAAGGTGTAAAAGACCCCCTTTGGAACATCCGAATGCAACCAAAAGAGAAGGTGCATAACTAGACCCCACTTGGAGTCTATGTGCCAAATTTCAACTTTCTAGGATATACCGTTCTTGAGTTATGCGAGATACATACATACACACACAAACACACATACGCACATACATACGTACATATAGACGTCAGGAGAAAACTCGTTGTAATTAACTCGGGGATCGTCAAAATGGATTCTTTAGGTGTCTATACGTTCTTAGGCATGTATCCACGTGAGATCGGGATGAAAAAAAAACAATATTTATTCGGGGAAGAGTAAAATGGAAATTAAGGCCGATTTTTGAGTGAAATTTTTTTCGCGAATACAATACTTCCTTTTTTGTAAAAGGAAGTTAAAAAAAGAATCAATAAATTCATTTATATTTCTTTAAAAAATATATAAAAATCGCCTTGTTACATTTTCGGTTGTGAAGGTTTCGGTGCATTAGAAATCTCACCAAGCTCTTGACACTAAATTATTTCTGTATTGTATTACAAGACGTATTTAGAATAAATTGAAGAGAACACAGATGTTTGGTTCGGGTTCTTTTAGTACGTTGCTAATGTTTGTAATGTAGTCGATACAACACCAATGTCATGAAATAATTTAAAAATTGCTCAAAATACAGTATGAACTCTATATTTGCTACTTCGCTAAGTCTTCCACGCATATTAGTTGAATTCAAATTGTTGATAAAAAGCAATTACACACACATAGAAATAAAAAATTTAAAAAATGAGAATTCGTTCATAGTTAGAAGCGTTTTTCCAACTCTATAATAAAAATGTTGAAATGAAAAGGGACACACAAAGAAATACAATGAGACTCTATGCATACCTACTAACATCTATTTTTGTTTGCAGTTTTTCTTTTGATAACATTTTGAGAACGAAGTCCATAAACACATTTAATATGTTTCGACAACAAAAATAAAAGACATAAAACAGAAATGATTGAAACCAGCAAGAGTACGTTTATGAATGCCTCAGCATTCTGGACAGCTATAGGAGGAGGTGTCTGTCTGAAGTAATTGTCAAGAGCATAACTTAATAAACTTGGTATTTTGGGGGAAATACGTATGATACCCGTGCAAACACACGAAGAATAGAAAACTGAAAGCGGTGTTAGGAAGACAGGAAGGAAGAATGGACGAGAAAATAAGCGAGATCATGTGCCTATATATAAACATATAACCTTCTTGAGATCAGGGGTTTAAGGACTATTAACCTTCAAAACTTTTGATTTGTTGGAAAAAGATACGTGATGCATACTTTAATTCTGAACAATTTGATACCTTTTCAATACTATACGCGAAAAACTTTTTAGCTATCGTGAAAAAAAAAAAACGTAAACTAAGATTAATGTCAACAATAGCTGCTTAAGCCTCTTTTTATAAGCTTTTTTTTTTTCATTTTGCATGCACAATATCTTAAAACGTTTTTTATATCATTTCATACATTTTTTTTTTTTTACTTTTGTCTGGCTTATGTTTTATAACCTGAACATAAATTGTATTCAAAAATCAAGCCCAATTTTTCAAAAATAAATATTTTCTCTCAGAATATATTTTCAAAATTTCAATTAAAAAACTAATCAAGTGTTTTTAAAAACTTTAATAACCCATTAAGCGCCGCTATATGAACCACATTGAAAATACTTAAGTTTTCATGTGTTTTGATATTCAATACGCATCTCTAATCATATGTAGCTGAAATTTCGCAAAAATATTTATTAGGTTAGGAGATGTGGTATGGTCCCAAAATGGGAGACTTGGCATTTAATGGGGACAACAGACATATCCCTGCCAATATGTTCATACTTGAATAATTTCTGGCTAAATCCAATTAGAAAGCCCTAAAATCGTTTTTATGTAATTAATATGGCTAGGTATTGGTACTTTATGTACAATTTAACATATTCAACCTTTAAAATGTAGAACTTTTGAGTTTTTATGACATCCAAAGCTATACATTTTGGGCCCCCTTGCAACAAAAGCTGTGGAGGCCAGCCCCAGAGGCTAGCAGTGTATATTTGCAACATTAATAAGTATTAGTATGCTAGTTACTTTCAATTTCTTGAGCCGTTGGGGCCCTTAAGAACGTCTCCCTCCCCTCCCTCTGCCCGTACATCACTCCGTGTCTGGTTTTCATTCTTGTTGCATTCCTTCTTCTTATACATTTTTATACAAAACGGAACTTTTCCCACACATTTTACTACCTTTTAGCAAAAAGCCTTAGGATTTTCATACACAAAAAGAGAAGAGGTAGCTTTTTTCTATTAACCATGTAGGGGGATCGAGCAATGGTAAATGACAATGACATGAAGCACTATATAAAATGTATCTCATAAAATGGAACTAAGATACTTTTGAGCTCCCTGATGGTGCAATTGTGTTATTATAGGCAAGGGTTTTTTGCAGTAAACATTTCGGTTGCTTCACAACATGTTTGATGACATGATTTATTCATCATCATAATGTTTTTAGAGATAAATGTCTAGCATGCTTCGCATTGAGGAATTATCAACGGTCATAGTTTCTCAGATTTCATCCAACAAAATTACCATAAATGGTAAAAATGTAAAGTGAGACAGTTATCGCATTATCTGTGATCTAAACAATTTCGATTAAAGTTTTTTTTTTCTCAACTATCTGAAAAGAATTTGGCGATTCACAAACAAGTGATACTGCACTCATCTTCTTGTTTTAAGCTTAAATATATTATTTTAATAGTGTTTGAAGCTCGTAGCAAAGTCAAAAGTTCTTACTACATTTTTTATTTCAAAAAAAAAGGTGAAGAAATTTCTCTATTGAAATTCAACCTCCCTAATTGAAGGGGGAGCGTCCTCAAGGGGGGGGGGAGCATGGAGCTGACTGAGCTACAAAATATTTTATGGAGGGGGGAGGAAAAGTTTTAAAGGGAATTTGAACTCCTTTTATGGAAATCTCTTTCGTGATCTGTAGAAATTCCGAGAGATGCGTCATCCTCCTTAGGGAGCATTGGCACCCCTGTTTTTTCAGAGTTTTCTTCTAAACGAATAGAATGTTACTTGCTTTGATAAAAGCACCTGCTCTTGACCTTGAACAACAAAAGAGTGGTTACAACGAGAAACCACAAAGGGGGCTGTGGCTTCAACACGAAAAAGGAGGAGAGTTCATTCATGCAAAATGGGTGAAGACGAGTTCTACTGGGCATGACTTGCTCTGCTAATCAGATCACGCCAAGTCTCCCATTTTGGGACTTCAGTAAATAAAGTCTTCTAAAACTACTTTAAATTATTTTTCTTGGCCCCTGTTTGTTGTGATTTGAAAAAAGGTCTATTGAGCTTCATATTCCATGTTCCTAATTTCCTGCATTTGCATTTGTTATTTTTAGGGAATTTTTTCCCCGTGTAATGCAAAAACAAGAAATTTTCGCAAAATTTAAAAATTTTTCAAAAAAGAATTTACATTCCAAACCTTTTTGAAAAAATTACCAGTAAAGTTTGATTCTCTATCATTCATTTTAAAAAATTTCAAAATGATATCTTAATAACTTGATGAAGAAAAAAATCTTAATTGAAGGTTCCCAAAATGGGAGACTTGGCGCTTAATGGGTTGTTCATGCCTTGAGGAAGGTACATAGCAATACTTTAAAATTAATACCAGGATTATGCGTGCATTTTCTAATAAGAGAGATGCTATTTTTTGGACATGCAAAAATAGAATATTTTACTTTTTTTTCGAACTTGAAATGGTATTGCTAAAATGTATGCTATATCATGTATTATTTGTAAGATTTTTAGCTTTCATTCAAAACTAAAAATTTAAACGCAGCTTATATATAAATCCATGTACAAGCGATTAAAAAATGGGTATTTGTGTTGTCGCGTTAACACTTTAAGAGTCTTTAAACCCAGAGTCTCATTATTAATGAAGAAAGAGTGAATTCATGAGATCTATGCAATGAAGGAGTACCAAGGCGAATGAAATAATTTTAAAACTAGAAAGACAGTATTCCAGCGAATATAAAAAGATGGAAGTCAGAACACCGCGATAGAATAAGTGCTCCGAAGAGCTTACTCCTTCACAAGAACACAGAGGGGAGTCGGATAATGAGGAACAACTTAAATATGCGGGAAAAGTTCTGTGACTAGAAATTAAAATGGTCTCAATACGAAGTTAATCACGAGGAAACAGTCGAACTGATGGAAATATTTCAAAAACCCAGAACCAATTTCAGCTTTAATCCAATGGACCTACCAAAAGCAATGCCACAATTTTCTTCGTTACTTAGGGAAGAGTCTGAACTTTTTTTACTATCCTTCATGTTATAATCAAATGCAAGTAAGTCTCTTACCTCATATGGGACATTCCACAAAAATGTCAACCGCTTTACCCACACGTGACAGTTCATATATTTCATTAAAAAGTAATAATTTTAAAGGGAAGTAACGAAATTTTTTGCTTAAGATACCACATATAAGTTTTTGATTTATTAAGCAAAAAAAAAAAAAAAAAAAAAAAAATACTCACTACTATTTAAAAGTATTATTTTTAATGACATATATGAAGCGTCACGTGTGAGACAAAATGACCGTTTTCCGTGGAATGGCCCATGTACAAAATCGGGAGAATCTCTAATCATACTGTAAGCAAAATATCTGCGAACTTCCTGTATAAAAAGGCTTTTTTTTTTCAAAATTATTTTATTTTATATCTACCAACATTTTTTCTTTTTTTTTTGTTTTGTTTCTTTCTTCTTTCCCACAAAATTTTCATTTCAAAATTTCTGATTTACAGTCTATTTCTTGGAAGAATTTTATTTAATACCTGGGAAAATGCATTGTATTTTTCCTGCTCTTAACCAACGATAATTTTTAATATTCATCTCCTTATAGAGTGGCTTCTGCCTATTCATTCCAAAAAAAAATCTACAAAAGTTGTGTAGATATATCTTCCTTACAACAATATTAACACGTAACTCAGTGTAACTGTCATAAAATTTAATTGTCCATCTTTCTCATGTCCTACAAAATTCCTTTGTGATTCCTAGAAATATCATGAGATTTTCTCTTAAACTATGATCTGAGCAGAGCACTTTTAAATTCAGCAATTTTTATAAGTACTGGATTTAAAATTCTTTGCAAGCACTTTTATCGCCTATGTTAGATTTCGGCTGTTTAAGTTGCAAAAAAAAAAAAAAAAAAACCTTTGTGTTTATTTATTTTATACAAATATATATATAATTATCTTCAGTGTAAATATTTTTTCTGCATAAGAATGTTTTCTATCCAACTACATTTAGAGACGAAAAAAACCTACAATAAAATTTTTTATCAATGAAATTCAAAGATTCAAATCCTATAAAAGTAAGGGGCTCATACTGTAAACAAATATTCAAAGCTATTCAATTATTTATTCAGAGAGATATTTACTCCTCTATACTTCCGAAGTTGGGAAAAGAACTGTAACCGCAAATATTTCATTTTTTCATCTATTTTACGGTAGCTTTATTTTACAAGCTTGCTTATTTGAAATTGGCTGAAAAATCGTCCAATTTCAACATTTTTCTAGTTTTAGTATTAGATTCAAAACAAGTATCTTTTACAGTCTCGAAAACTTTTTTCTGCAGATACTGCCGTTTAACTGCATACGGCAATTCTTCCATCCCATTTCTAGTTAACCAGCAAGTATATTAGAGAGGTTCAAAAAAAAAAAAAAAAATTTCAGCTATAGTCCAGGACACCCCAATTTTTTTTATACTTAATAATAGTATTATGCTGTAAAGGTTTTAGCTTCTTACTTAAATTTTAAGAGGATGCTCAATGACCCCTCAATTTAACATTAGACGTAGTATAGAAAGTGTCAGAAATTTAGAAACGTTTAATTTCTCCAACTGTTTTTTCTGTAGAGAATTATTTTATTGCAATGTATATATATGCCTATTACTCTTGTATATTATAATATGCAACATTGTTTTTTCAGTTCAATGTATTTTTTATCCCCCCTTCCCATAGTGATGAAGATGGGGGAGGGGGTTGAGCTCTAGGGTGGTCACAAAAAATCGATTTTCGAATTTCTTTTGCGGCACCCCCCTAAAATGTGCCAATGGACTAGAAAACATGATTTGCAAAGTTTCAGCTCAATCTGATAATATTAACACGTGCCGCAAAGAGGCTGAAGTTACAAAAAACAGTGATATTTAACAAAAAATCGCAGTTTTTCTTCTTTAAAACCAAAACTTTTCATTCTAAAAACTTCGTTCTGGTCTCATTTTATAGAAAATTTTATTCTCGTGATGAGTTATCTTATCCATTTCTTAAACAAAATTTATAGAATGGTACTTGGCCTTTTTCAGGTCAGGTCGTGGAAGACATCATCAATAAGGAATTTTCATGCAAATACCTAAAAGCATTACAATATTGAATTACATTTATTTGCTATTTGCTGATTTTGATTTATCCATTAAAAAGTCTTCATTTAGTAGTATTTTAAAAATTAAATGCAACAAATAGCTGATTTAAAATCAAGGAACTAAGCAGTTCAGAAGAGAAAGTAGTGTTAAAATTATAAAAAAGAAAAGAAAAAACCGAATGTATTTTATTGCTTACACTGTTAAGTTATACATCATTATGTTATTACTTTTCATCGAGAAGTTAAAGTGGTAATGGCTTCGATATGATAGATTTTGATGAATGGAAAAATGTGCCTGCATTCGGACATAACTTGTAATAGGATCTGTCGTTAGTTAGAAATTAGTTTTTACACCTGTTTCAGCTGTGCCATTGACAACCCTTAAACTGTTTACTATCTTTTTAGCTTTAATATAATACTGGTTTTCACGCTATTCATCAAGATCACTAATTTAAAATTTTGTATCGGTTTCGAATCTCTTTAAAAAATTGTATATCTTAAAAAGTTCGTGGAGAAATAAAAAAAATCTACTTCTTTCTCCAATAAACGAAGCTTCTTTCAGATTGAGCTGGGCTTTTGTATCCCTATCATCACAATCATCTTCATTATCTCCTACTTCGGATTTTAATTTTGCAGCCTTCTTTGTTTTGATCTTTTTTTTTTCTTCCTAAAGTATCCTCAAAAAAGGGAAATGCAACCTTGTCTGAGTTCAGGGACCACAATTGGTTAATTATTTTAGGTAGTTCTGTGCCTACATCATATTCATAAATACTCTTGTATTGAACCAAAGATTTTATTAACTGTAGATCTCGGTTGGGGGCCAAAGCTGGATCGCAAACAATAAACCGTATTTTCCGTAAATATTGTTGATAAACAACCAAATATCTTCAATACCTTTTATCTTTAAATCGATTAAGAAAGCTCATCCCTGAGAAGATATATTTTTAAAGAGTATATGAGGCAGTGAGAAGCAAAGGAATGTAATTGCCAAAATTAAAAGTTTTCGAGACAATCATTACAAATAATAGGGGAACGTCTTCTCTGCTTAGGGGCAAGAGATAGTACTAGTAGCTCTGGTAGGGGCTGTTATATACCATGATTTAGAAAACAGTTGAATGAAAGTCTACCTAGGATCTGCACTTTAAACGCATTTTTAAAAGGAACTTCAACAAGTCTACTTACATCCCTTTGCTTCTCACTACGTCGTATGGCCTTTGCCATCCATCTTGTGTGATGAATAGCGCTAGTACTCGAAAAGTAACATTGTTTGGAAAAAGACTCCCTAAATAAGGAAAACAAAGTGGAATGAACTTCTTATAGGCATCCCTAAGCTGCTACTGTTTTTATTTCTCAAAAAGAAAGCTTGGAATTTCACCTTGATTGCGTATTTTGTTTTTAATCTTCTATACTTCCTTTGAATTGCAAATCTATACCATTCTTATCTATATCATTCATCCTCAAATTTTCAAAAATATCTGGTTGAGGATTAGTAGACGTAACTAAATACAAATACTTTTTCTGTAACAAACTGTACGCATAAAACGAAGGGAGCACTGCAGAAAGGAGCCATAAAATAACTGTCATTTTAACGAAAGCCCAAACAAGTCCACTATCCTGGGAATCGTAGTTTTTCCTTTCTCTAAGGGGTCGAAAACCCTTCCAAGACTGTTGATTTTTAAGCAAGTGTTTAGCGCTGACCGCCGAGGAGGAAAGCAACGTTCCGTATTTATGGCCTCTACAGTTAAGTTCATGAGTTTTACACTCAGTTGTTTGTTTCAGCTATGAGTTTTAAAGACATAACAATAGCACAGTGAAATCCTGTTACAACGAACTTCAAATTACTAGAAATTTTCTTCCTTGTAACGAGGTTTTAGTAGTAATGAAATTCAAGCGACGTAATGGAAATCAAATCGGAGCTGAAAATTTCTTTCGTTAAAACAGATATTTCGTTGTATCGGTATTCGTTGTAACGGGATTTCACTGCATATATTTCTGATAATATTGCTGTTTTTGCTCTGATAGCTTAACATTGTAAGGGGGTTACAACCATTAACTAAAAGAAGCAATTTAATTTGTATTATAATGATGCGTTCTTTTTAGGCGATTTTGAGGATATTGGCTACGACCTGACTTGAAAAATCCTGAGTAATGATCAATAAATTTTACAAGAATTTAGATGAAATTAGACTTAAAAAGAATAAAATTCCTTATAATATGAGACCAGAATGAAGTTTCTATAATGCATAGTTTTGGTTTTACAGATGAAAAACTACGATTTTTTGCTAAAAATTGCTATTTTTCGTAACTTTAGCCTCTTTGCGGCACGTGTTAATATCATCGAAATGACTTGAAACTTTGCAAATCACATTTTCTAGTCTATTGGCACATTTTAGGAGGGGTGCCGCAAAAGATTAGTTGAAAAAATTTTTTCCCCATGTACCTTGTGACCACCCTATTGAGCACCCTCTTTCAGTTGAAATAGGAAGCTAAAATTCTTCTAGTATATTGCTATACACTAGTCTAAAAAATATTTAAGGGTGTCCTGGTGTCTAGGAGAATTTTTTTTTTACATGTACTTTTGAACCGCCCTAAAGTATATACTTGATAATAATTTAAATTTTCCTGAGAGAAAACAAAAAAGAAAACGCACTCGCATTATTCCTCATGGTATCTAGTACGTTCCCCAAAACATTCACCGCACAAATACACCAGACACCTTATGGTCTGAAGATAGATCCAGATCGTAAAGAGTTTACTGCTCTTTACCTGCTAACAACAGTTCTTCCACCCTGTTTCTAATTAACCAGCAAGTATATACTTGATAATAATTTAAATTTTCCGGAAAAAAAAACGCACTCACATAATTCCTCAAGGTACCTAGTACGTTCGCCAAAGCATTCCCCAAAGCGCACAAATACACCAGACACACTAGGGTCTGAAGATAAATCCAGAGCGTCATGAGTATACTGCCCTTTACCTGCCCACGACAATTCTTCCACCCCTCTCTAGTTAACCACCAAGTATATACTTGATAGTAATTTAAATTTTCCGGAGAAGAAACAAAAAGCAAAACGCACTCACATAATTCCTCATGGTATCTAGTACGTTCCCCAAAGCATTCACCGCACAAATACACCAGACACACTAGGGTCTGAAGATAGATCCAGATCGTCATGAGTTTGCATGGTACACGAGCCGCACACACAACAGAAAGAAAGTCTTCTCACTTTGAAGGAGCATCCGGAACTGGAGTCTGGCCGAGAGAAATGAAGTGATGGGGCGGCCGGATGGGGACGCTGCGTTCGGGTTTGCGCATATCGAGAGGATTTAAAAGTTCCTGCCAGAAGGAGATATTTCGCACTCGTGAACAGCTGTTGGAGACGACGTGCGAAAGACTGTCAATGGATTAAAGTATTGGACGATCTGTCTTACTTGGAAAGACTTTTCTTATTCTTACCCTTTATATGGTACTTTACGGATTGAAATGAAGCGATCACAGACATGATTTAATTGTGGATGCACTCCATACGAAATGTTTTCGAGAAAAACTAATGTTCTCCAAGAAAAATCAATTTTGTCAAAAATTCATTTTTGTCACGGTGAAAGTTATTTCAAGTTGAGGCGCCTCGAATTTTGTAACAATTTTTATCTGACTGAATAGAAAAGCCGATTGTCAAAAATTCATTTATAAGATTTTTTCACTGAATTTAAAATAACCATAAAAAATTAAATGGAAAATATATCAAAACAGAATAAAATTATACTATGCGTTGATTTTCTTTTTTTTTTCCAAAAAATGAAAATGAACTGTAATTTTGAAAATAGCTTTGAACACATTTTTAGTGTCCCGTTTTTTAGAACACTTTGAAGCGTTTTTTAAAACATTAATGTAATTTTTTTTTCTAAACATGTTTTACTAGTTTTTCTGTTACTTTTATTGTAACGTCGTGTGACAGGATTTAACCACCGGACAGTCGATCACCCAATCTTTTGTATTTTGTGTGAAGAAGATATGCTGCTCTGACTCTAGCGATACAGAAGAAAGAACAATAGAAAATATTCAACAGTTTTACAAATACTGCTTACAAAAGTATATATGGCCAATGGTGATAGTAGTGCATTCTTCCAAAATGTCAAAAAACGTAATGATTAACGATTAACGAAAAAATACCTTTGTACAAAAAAATTAAATGAATGAATTACAAACGTTTTAATGCATAAAAAATGTATTCAAGATTTAAATTAAATGCTACTTCTTGCCAAAAAAACTCGCAGAAAATTAGTTAACATGCCTGTTGCGTCATGACTTTAAATCTACGCCGAAACTTGATACACCGGTTAAATATTTTTCAAATTTTAACAATACGCTTTTAATTCAAAATAAGTAAATCAACCAGTTAAATTTAACATCGTACTGCTGACCACGGTTGCTAGGGAATTGTGTAAATGTTCAGTTAGGTCAAGGCTATCTGAACTTGCAAAAACTGGATTCACTGAAAACAAAAAGATGCATCCATTTCCGCCAGTGAATCTTGTGTTAGTCTTTACATCTCATCAGTGGTCAGACAGTAATTGTTTTTCTCATATTGCAATCTATACTAATAATATAAACCTGAAGAGTTTGATTTGTTTGAAAGCACTAATCTCAAGAACTACGGGTCCAAATTGAAAAATTCTTTTTATGTTGAATTGAGGAAAGTTATAGGCTATAATTTACATTAATATTTTAATTAGAAAAAAGTAATTCAATATTTTATGTGATTTTTAGTACTTTTTACCCTATAGACCCAATTGCACAAATATATTGTATATATATATATATATATATATATATATATATATATATATATATATATATATATATATATATATTTGTATTAAAATGTAGAAAATTTAATTTTATGCATGGTGAAAAAAAAAAGTTTTTGCAGATAGAGCGATTTTGCATTTCTTTACGAGTTTTTGAAAAAAACGTTTATTTCGCCTTTTTTCCTGGGTTTAACTCTATCTAAACTCATCCCGCAAAAAGTATATAGCGTCTCTTCTAAAACTTTAATATGCAATAGTAGAAACATCTCACCCTCTTCCAAAAAAAGAACAAGTTTTCAAAAATACGTAAAAGTTTTTTTTTTTACAATTTTTTTTTTTTTTTTTTGAATGCGGAGCACGGCGCGACTTCCAAGTATAGCCGAAGTTTTAGCAATCTTCAATTTACGATGGTTATTACGTCATGGCCACGTGATCCATCTGCAGCGTTAGCTTCTTTCCCCCCCCCCATTTGTTAATTTTATCTACTTCCCCCCTCCCCGACGTTTACCTGTTGTTATTTAACGTTATATATACGAATGCATTTGATTCAATAAAAGGGCTGAGGTTTTTTTTTCTTTTGCACACCACGGGAAACGGAGAGTTTTTTTTTTTTGGTGACATTTTAATTAAACAAATATAGCGCGCGGTTTTTGCATAATCTTTGTGTTATATAAAGATAAAAATATTATAAATTACTATCAGAGATAGATATGCATAGATCGTATAGATAGATCGATAGAGAAATATAAAGGTCGATATACATGCATGTAGATCGTCGGTAAGAGATATGTAAGCCCGTATTTAAGGAACTTCAACGGGTGATCAATGCCCTTCCACGATTTTTAGCGTTCACATAAAAATGGACGTGTTTTTTTTCCCTTCATTTTTTGACAAAATGGGCATCGAGAGTACACCCCCCCCCCCCTGAGGCTGCTTGTATAGAAAGGCGAACCAGCTAATCGCCGCAGGTGGTTTTTTATGTGTTTTGAGCAAATAGTTTTAAATTCCAAAGATTCTTTGATAGGTTTTTTAAAAAGGTGTGAAAGCATTTTAGTTGAAGAAAAATGATCATTTCACATCAGAAGGGGGGGGGGGATTGTTTTTTATTCAACAAACTTCTTTTACCACGGGCATCGCAGTGCGGGTACTGCTAGTATTAGACAAAAATCAGTTAGTATTTCCGGTAACAGACATGTGCGCACTAGGAAAAAAACGATAAATAGTTTTAACTCGTCACATATCGGCGCCTTAGAGCAACAGTATCATTTAATCCCAAGAATAACAATAAATCATCCTACTATTGCTTTGAGGTGACGATATGCAAGTCTTTGAGTAAAAGAGTGCATGCGATTTTATGTATATGGGGGAAATTTTTCAAAATAAATAAAATGAAAAGAATTAAGGGCAACAAATTTGATTTCTTCTCCTCAAACACCGGCCCAGTTTCAGAGGTGCATTGATGTTTTAAAAATTAAAAAATAAAAACAATAAAAAAAACGGAAAAGTTACAGTTACGTTGTTATAATGTGGTTGGATATTACTTAGAAGTAAATACGGTTAAGCTTTTCAAATTTGCAACGATAAGAAAAACGAGCTGATGTGTGCATCACATGACTTCCTTTTACTCCAATTTAATGTCATTTCCCCATTACTGGCAATTTTAATGTGATTTAATAGTTTACTCTCTAAATATCACCAACAGTAGCCAAATTGAAACAAATTTTTAAAAAAAATCGCCAATATTGCCAAGTGTCCTCCAAATTATACCACCACTTGAGTTTACATCATAATTAACAATGATTTCCCCCAAAAAAGGGGCAAAAGACCCCTTTAGAAACACCCGAATGCAACCAAAAGGAGAGGTGCACAACTAGACCCCCACTAAGAGTCTACTTACCAAATTTCAACTGTCTAGGACTTACCGTTCTTGAGTTATGTGACATACATACGCACATATATACGTCCGTACAGACGTCACTAGAAAATTCGTTGTAATTAACTCGGGAATCGCGTCATTATGGATATTTCGCGTGTCCATACGTTCTTAGGCACATATCCTTGTGTGGTCGAGTCAGAAAAAAAAACTCAATATTCATTCGAGGGTGAGTAAAATGGAAATTAAGGTCGATTTTTGAGTGAAAATTTTTTTGCGAATACAATACTTTCTTTTTTTTGAAAAGGAAGTAAAAATTGGTAGATATCCTTAATAAACATTTCACAACAGACAACAAATTTTCGTTCAAATCAATTTCCCGAATCTAAATAATTTAAAACCTTTTGCATAAAAATTTGACGAAATTTCACCATTTCAAACTTTTTTTTTTTTTCAAAAGCACCAAATTAAATTCATCGGAAAATTTTTTTCAGTCTATTTCTTTCATAAATGTTGCAATAAAAACATCTATACAAGGTTAAGATGATGAGTAGGGTAGTTCAAAAATACATGTAGAAAAAGAGTTTCTCCTAGACAACAAGGACACCCCTCAATATTTTTAGACTTGTAAAATGTAATACACTGGAAGAATTTTAGCTTCCTATTTCAACTGAAAGAAGGTGCTCAATAGGGTTTCCAATCCCGCGCCGAATTCAGTTCCGCGGGATTTCGAGATTCTAAGGAGCCAATCCCGCGGGATCCTGGGCTCCCGCGGGATTGACTTGATTAATTAAATTTTAATATGAAATAGAAAAAGTTGTGCTTTTCCGGAAGAACTGCTTTTGTTACTTGAATTAGCAGTTTTCTGGAATCCCATACACCATTTTTTTTTGCACTGCAAACTGAATTCCCAATTAGCAATTACCGTTTAATACAAAAAAGTGTACCCCAAAAATGTCCAATGCGTGTTACAAAGCTCGTATGGAAGGGGAAATATTTTTTGCTCAAAAATGATTCGCTTGATCAAAACACGTGCTGTTGCTCCACATCAGTTGGTTTTACTCAGAATTAATAATTGTGGACATTTAGCAAAAGATCACCATCAACTTAAAACCTTCTGAAATAAATTTTTCTTTTTTATACTGATAGGTTTTTGCTTAAGAACTGCAAATTTTGGACAAAAATGATGCGTATTGGATTTGTGTTACGCTGTAACCAATTTAACTTGCATTGAGAATACCCTGTTTCTTCGTTAATGTTGGTCATTGATCAGTGCAGTTGATTCATTACAGCAATGGATGAATGCTGGTGGAGAAAACCGAGTCGCACATTGCATTCTGGCTACTCCAGTGGGTTTTTCCCCCCAATCTGCACTACCCTTTTTTTATTTTTTAAAGCGTAATTTTCTGAATGTTAAAGTTTAGAGATGGTTTTTGAAAATGTTTATAAATTTTATGGTTTTTCAAAGTTACTGAACTTATGAAAAATGAGACCTCCCAAATGAAAATACCAATTCAATCTCAAAAAAAAAAAAAACTCGAGTTTTATTGTCTTCTTAAATGGTAAGTCCACCATTTGTCATCTGACACACAAAGATATCCGAGGAAGGTGATTGCTTGTGAACATATTCGTCTTATGAGAGGCAAAAGTTGGAAAACCTTTACATGGGAAAAAATTGTGGGATTAGAAATCCCGTGGGATTAATCCCGCTAAATATCGTGCGGGTTCCCGCGGGATTCAGGATCGGGAGTTCGGGATTGGAAACTCTAGTGCTCAACCCCCTCCTCCAAACTTCATACGTATGAGGAAGGGGGTTGAAAAATACATTGAAAAAACAATGCTACATATTATAACATACACGAGTAATATGCATATACATTGCAATAAAATAATTATTTACAGAAAAAAACAGCTGGAAAAATTAAATGTTTCTAAATTTGTGTCATTTTCTATGTTACCGCTAATGTTGAATTAAGGGGTCATTAAGCACCCTCTTAAAATTTCAGTAGTAAGCTAAACCTTTTACAGCATAATAATATTAATAAGTCTAAAAAAATAAGGGATGTCCTGAACTCTAGCTGAAAAAAAGTTTTTGAGAACAACCTAGTGACGAGGCTTTTTTTAAAGAAATGGGCTTATCCTCAATCCTTTTCCCCTCCCTTGCCGCACTCCTTGTTACCCTTGAATATTAATATGTTTTTATTGCCAAGTAAATATATTACAAATATCACTTAAATTTGAAAAAAGAAGAAAAAATGACATTCTTTGCGCATGAATAATAATAATTTGATTCCTACAGGAATTACAAAAGAACATCATTGCGTTTTGAAATGAACAATATCTAAGATTAATCCATATAAATACGTGTCTTTACTCTGGACAATTATTTCAACAGAAGCAAAGACACAGAGAAGATATTAAATTCTGGAGTAAGGAAAATTTACATTACAAAGAAACGTTGTATTTTTGAGTAAAACAGAGTAATTAAATTTTATTATTGCATACCAAAACCCAATATTTGTTCAGACGCGTCCATTCGCTTTAAAAAAGAAAGTAGTATTTTAAATGTATGCTAGGTCAATAAAATAATCACTTTTATTTTCCCAGAGTATTAATATTTTATTCACAAAAAAAAAAGACTTTTTCTTCTTTGAGTAGAATAGACAGAATGAACTGGATTGAATTCTTTAAACTTGTTTATTTAATGATTCTTCCGTTTAGTTTTCTTTCAAATTCTTTAGAAATCTAGAAAAAAAACTTCTTTATTTACCAATGCCATTTCGTCTTGACAAAGATTTTGCTGCAGTGTAATCACGTTTTTCTTTGCGATGGGCTCACATATACTTGTTCTTATTTTAGGTCTAGTCTTTTACAGAAGAAAAAATAAACCAGAAAAGAACAAAAACGATGTGCTTTCATGCTATCAGTTGCACAGATAAAAGAAAATTTTCTTTCATTTGGAAAAAAATCACAGATGCTTGTTTCGTTTTAAGTTTTGGACGTGTAACAAATTGGTTCTTTTTTGTACGTCTGTGTTTCGCGGTGCTAAATAAATTTAGGCCTAATTAAATTACAAAGGAACTTATAGTCAACTATGAGCTTAGGAAAAACTACATTGAAGAAAAAGAAAGTTTCCGAAAGAAAAGTTTTTATACTTTCATTTTTTACCCGGATTATTTTGTTTGCGTAATTTAAAAGCAATTTGTCCAAATTAATTTACTTGATAGTGCGTTTCAAAAAAAAAAAAAAAAATTCATTCAAATGTTTTTTTAAAAAAAGCTTAATTTTTAAAAATAAAGGTTTATTAAGATTTATTCTGAATGCTCCTTTATCAATTGAGCATTCAGCACCAAGCAATATTCAGGCGACTTTACAATTAGGAAACAACCGGAAATTCAAAACCAGGGTGCAAAATTACAGATGCTATCCGTGATATCAATAACATACTATGCAGTATTCTCATATATATAATAGCCAAGTCACTGATCGAGTAACGCTCCTGACGTCATCAACAATGAAACTCACGCCACAGCAGTATTATTTGATAATATGTTTTGGTAATGTTTAATATGCAGGGATCGGCTTTATTGTGATAAGGCTGAACTGGATCCGGTAACTTCACTGGTTTACTGGTAAGACTGTGCCATTTCAGGAGAATGAAGAAACGAAAAACTGATAAACTATTATCGCTATTTACTGGACTTTAGGGTTAATCCACTGCAGTTAGGGTTACAGTTTCAAATATCAAAATATCACCTAACAGGCAATTGCTTCGTTCAAATGTAGAAGCAATTTTCAGATTTTCTAGTCATTTCTAAAATATGGAAAGCTTTTCAATGGGTAAAATTTGCGAGAGGTGTTCCTAGACATGCTGCCGGGTCCAAGCCCAAGATTTCATAATGTATAATACCATTCTTCATAAAGGGGGGGGGAGTTCTTCATAAAGGGGTTTTAATGTTTTTCATTGTTATCCAAATTATCAGAAAAGCATACCACTTTGTCCAGCAAACCGTTCCTATTAAGTGACCGCGATGAGAGGCGTAACGGGGAATGGATTTCATTATCCCCCTCCAGAAACCTCGATTTTTATTTATATTACAAATCCTAGCATAAACATCTAAGCACTTCTATGACTCCCCTCCTCGGAAAGTAAAGTCTGGTTGCACTCTTGACTGAAGCATTCTACTCTTTTTTTAGTTCCATCCGAACAAATCCTTCATATATGTACTATGGGTTGTACTCAGGAATAAATTCCTTAAGAAAGAAGTGAAGGAGTCTCTAGCCCTCAGAACATATTTTTGTATGTAAAGCTTGAAATTTTATCTAAAATGTTAAAATTAACTTAAAATTGAAAATGAGTTCCTGAGCTAAGTTTCTGTGACTGACACGAACATTTAGCAATGGGTATATTGCAATAAATATTTTTTCAAAATCCACTGGTTATTTAATAACATTTTATGCATATCAGATTATGTATTTTGAAGTAATTCTTATTGAACCAAAGAGGAGGTTACTGCAGATGAGAATTACACTACCAAGCGGAATTACTGCGAATTTCATAGCGGCAACATTTTTCTCGTTTTTTGTAATGTCAAACTCGCCATAACCTTCATATAAGAAGTTATATTCACAGAATTGATGCTTTGTGCGCTGAGAGGTTTTCCTGCCCTTCTGACACCTTCAGCCCCTAATATAAGATTTCTATCGGAACAGGAAGGACAACCATGAATTGCAGCAATGCTTCAAGGAAAATGTTTTCCAAAAAAAAGAGCTGTACACAAACATCAACATTTGCTGCCCAAACTTGTTGTGCTAATCAGGAATGTGACAAAATTCAACAAGAAACCTAGCTAAAATTTATCTAAATGTTCCAAATGTATTCTAAAAATAGAAGTGGCTTTTATTGGGTTGGTTTCTGAATTCTTCAGAAAGACACCAGGTAAATCTCAGAGAGGTTGTTACTAACTATTAGCGGGAAACATTCCTGTTTTTGCTAGATATGTTACTGACTGAAATTAGGTCCATTAGCTGCCTATTATTTTTCCTGAGTGTTTCAGAATTTTATTTTACAATTAAATTCATTAAGCTCATTGACGTTAGAAGCAAGGATTCATCGTTAATGTATTAAACAAGGAAAGTTCCTCGTAAAAATATTTATTCAATACGGTGTTTTCATCCGCATTTCATTGAACAACTAGATCATCAACTAATACATTTCACGATTTTTTAAAAAATAATTTATAAAAATGTCATTTATTATTAAAATGCACAAGTATTTATCCCTGCTTTAATTCTTATACCCTTAAACTGTCATCGCGTCACAATGTTCCGAGCGTATTTGCTATTTACGTAAGTTTGGCTGATTGATGCCCTGTCAAACTATACAACAGGTCTATTTTCAACATTAGTGTATCATTATATAGCTTTGTGATTATGATTAGTTAATTTCCGACCTGTTATTTTTTTGAAAGTTAGTGTTAAATCTTCTTAAATTATGCGGAAAATATTCAAATGAACAAATATTTAACTTTCGATAAGGGAGTATTTTTCAATTACTATTTCGATCATTTTAATATGAAATTTAAAAAAGTGAGGAAATGCATTAGCATAAATATAAAGTGTTTAGTAGAGTGCAGAAATTTTAATGCTAATTTTAATTTAAAAGAAGCATTTTAATAAAAGAAAGAGAAAATTGTTAGTTATTGAACGGAAGAATTATAATAAATAATGAAACACAATCATTGTTGAATTTTGTCACGAGAGGCTTTTAGTTGTAGGTCAATTTTTGTGCAAAAGGACATTTTTACTGTTAACTATTTAAGCTGAATTTTACTGCAAAATATGGCTCACCTCTACGCAGTTACATTACAAAAAAAAAAAAGAGGAATAGAACCAAATGCTCAGTTGCATATCTTCTGCCCAACCTATTTATAGTAACAATTTTATAAAAGACTCGGATCCTTTTCATATCTTTCTCTTTATTCTTTTCATATGTTCTTTAAACTTCGAGAAAAAGAATCTCTCTAAATTCAGGCCGAGCTGTTCCAACTCAATCGCGTTGGCCAAATTTTATGTCTTCTTTTTCAGGTCGAGGTTTCTGAGCGGGAATTTATTGAGCAAGACAAAGCTGAGGAAAGTCGTATCCCCCAAAAAAAGTTTGTTGATATTCCAAACAGAAGAATGTATCCACTCTTCATACTTCTTGATTTTTCGTCTTAACAGTGAAGAGTTCTATGCGAAAAGGAATCCGGGATGAATAAAACATATTGCGTTGGTTTTCCATTCGTTTGGTTATGTTCAAGAGAATCGCTTCTATAAGCTAAAACCACTGACTTAATTTTCAGTCGCAGACCTTTGATATTTCTCAAATTTTCAATAATATTTCTAAATTATAAAGGAGTAAAAAGAAGGTGGTGAGACAAATTTGTGTTATGTGAAATTTTTTAGAGCAAGAACGAAAATCTATTCTGCTAAAATTACATAAAACTTAAGGTATTAAAGCATTGTAAAAACATAATAAAAGCATCATGATTGGTTTTTCGAAAGCATATTTTATGTATCATCTTAGCCAACATGAAAACCGTATTGAACAATGCTGTAATATTAAGATTTTTATTTAAGAAAATATAACAAGATAAATAACAGCCGACGAAATAAAATATTTTCAGTTTACTCCTGATACAAAGATTAAATAATTTACACTGCTCAAAACAATTAAAGGATATTGTAAGTTTTTGTACAAAAAAAGGTATTAGCAAATATTTTTTTGCATAGAATCGAAGAAGGGAGTTATAAATGCAAATTCTTCTTAATTTCAAGCATCGTTCGCAGTATGTAAATCTTGAGTTTGACGTCGAAAACGACGTTTCATTGGCGAAGAATGATATTTCGCTCTAATCTTATTATAAGACAAAGCAGAACATTATGATCGACATTCAGCAAGCGCGTTGTTTCGATGAATGCGATGCCTCAACGAACTCATTTAACGGAATCAGAAGCTTCTAAAGTGGTTGTCAGGCTAGAGGGAAGCCAAACACAAGCCAAGGCAAAAGAAGCTATTGGAGTTTTGAAAAGTGTGATTTCTACGAGGTGGAAACGGATTTTAGAGACTGGAAATGCTGGCCGAAGATTAGGGCAAGATCGTAGACGGTCAACAACGCTCAACGAAGACAGTTATTTAGCTTTAACACTAGAACGACTGACATTTTCTGTATACCTAGAAAGACTGAAGGGACCAGTGTGGCCCCTACCCATTTTTGGGGTGAATTCTTTTAAAAATTCTTCCTGAGGGAGTCTGCATACCTGATACACCTTCTTTCATGACTAAATAAAAACTTAGTACTTAATTATTTTTAGTTTTTCTCTCTATACTGGGCAAAAGGTTGAATTAGTTTTCCTTTCTAAGAGCAATGCCCACCGTTAGGATGGTAAGCAGTCGGTACTGTTTATAGCATTTGGATATCCAACCGGCTGCATAAAGAGGAAGTTAGAGGTTAAACTAGAGTGAATGGCATTTTTTATGCTACAACAATCAGGAGAAAGGAAAAAAATAATTTTTTTAATTGTCAAAATGCTTAGGGGCCACTGTGGCCCCTCCCGTCTTCCTAGGTATAAGGATCAATATTAACAGTACTATGAGGCGAATGATTAAATGATTAAACAAGCATTCAAATAGTGTCATATAATGAAAAGTCAGAAAATTCCATTAAGTTCCGTTAGATATTATCCGAGTTATTAAACAACAAACTACGCGAGGGGCCACACAGGCCCCTCCGTCTTTCTAGTGTTAATGGCTCCGAGATCCCGAAGTATGAATGCTGCCCCACTGCAACGACACCTTCGCTCGAGTACTGGCACCACAATTTTGACACAAACTGTCAAAAATTGCCTTTACGCTGTAAGTGTGTATGCTCGTCGACCAATGGTCTGTGTCACATTAGCTGCGAGACACCGTCGCGATAGAGGGAGTGGGTAACAGAGCATGTGAATTGGAGAAGAAATGAATGGAGCAATATTTTTTTCTTTGACGAGTCCCGCTCTTGTCTTTATCCATATAATGGCGTATTTTCATCTGGAGGGAAATTGGCACTAGAAACAGTCTAGCTTCCGCGCCCGAAAGTGTCAGATTTGGTGATGGTGGTGTGATGGTGCACGCTGGCATCTCCATTGATGGGTGCACCGATCTGCATGTCATTTCGAATGGAACTCTGACTGGTCGTCAAAGTAGGGATGAGATCCTTACACTTATTGTAGTCCCTTACTCTGCAGCAGTTGGAGGTGACTTCATGTTAATGAACGAAAATTGCGGATCACATCGTTCTTACTTGATGAATGATTTTCTTTTGGCGGAAGGAAGCATGCGCATAGAATGGCCAGCGTGTTCTCCAGATATGAACCCAATATAGCATGTTTGGGACATTCTAGGCAACGAGTTTTTGGACTACTATCACCTCCCCAAACTCACCAAGAACCGGAAAGAGCGCTTCAGGAAGAGTGGGGCAGAATACCCTAGCCCCTCATTAATAGCCTGATTAATTTCATGCCTCAGAGGTGTTTTACATTGCTGGCCGTCCGGAGTTACCATACCCCCTAATAGAAGCGATTTTCTTTTAAGAAAAACCCAATTTTATATCGCGTTTCTCATACGCAAAAAGTGCGTTTTTTTTCTCCTTTTGTACCCAAAAGTTGGAGAAAAGTATTTTTTTCTGCCATACAAAAGTAACTTTGGCTCAAATAGTTTACTAACATCTGTCGATAATGTATCAATCATCCAAGAGGTTCGCCAAGTTCCAAATCAACCCAAAACCTCAATATCCTTTAATTGTTTTGAGCAGTGTATTTTCCAAATAAAAACACATTGTCTGAAAAGTAAGGACTACGACAAATTAAGTAACTTCTTTACATTCGTGCGGACTTATTGATGCGTTTGTGTTGTTAGAACACTTTTCGAGGACAATTTCAACTTGTTCCTCCGTACAAAAACGAGGTAGGGAGAAGTAAATAGATGTAAATGAACTATTTAAAGTTTTGAATAAAACTCGTTTAAAATTCAAATCCTAGATTAGGTTTAGGTTCATAGATTGTTTTTCGAAATCATGCTGTATAGCAGAGGCTACTAACACTATCCCTTGCGACTTAAGAGAGGAGAGGCTCTCCTACTATTTGTACTGGTTATCTCCAAAATTTTTAATTTTGACACTTACACCTCTTTTCATCTCACTGTCTCAAATTTCCATGTCAATTCAGTATCCAGAAGCAGACTTTGCCATTCTCTTATCATACAAGTACCTGGTGCTACTTTGTTGAAAACATAGCAGCAGTTTTAAACAGTACTAAAGTACAACGAAGTACAATACAAAATTCAGTTCTATTTGTTGTTTCTGTTCATGGCCCAGTAGCGCTACAAGAACTCACAAAACATGATAAGTGGATTTTCGTAAGCAAAAGGATGAAAGTGCCGTAATTTAAAGTTTCGAGCTAACCTGCACAAATGGTAGGCAAACCTCTTTTCTGTTTTGAGGCAAGCGATAAAGCTGGTATTTTTTGTAGGAGCTCGTATATAGTAGGATTTATAAAAAAAAAGTCAATGAAAGCCACCTAGGGCCTGAACTTCAAAAGCGTTTTTCTCAAGACTTTAAAAAGTTCACTAACATACCTTTGCTTCTCACTGCTTCATGTAATCACTGAAAAAAACAAGAAACACAAATTTAAAACTTAACTCCCTTCCCCCCACCCCCAACTGAGTCACCAATGTAGAATCAAGAGGGACTAATGAAAATTCTTTTAAGAACCCAATACTATTAAAAATCAATTACAAGTATTTTAGTTGTTAAGAAATAGAAACTGGCAACAGATAAAAAATTTAAATAAATCATTGCGTTTTTTACTTCTTTTTACAAAAAAGGAAGTATTGTATTCGCGAAAAAATTTTCACTCAAAAATCGGCCTTAATTTCCATTTTGCTCGCTCCCCAATGAAAATTAAGGGGTTTTTTTTTTCAACCCGATCACACGTGGATTTATGCCTAAGATCGTATAGAAACCCGAAGTATCCGTTTTGACGATCCCCGACTTAGTTACAACGAGTTTTCTCTTGACGTCCGTATATACGTATGTATGTGAATATGTATCTCGCATAACTCAAAAACGGTATTTCCTAGAAAGTTGAAATTTCGTGCGTAGACTCCTAGCGGGGTCTAGTTGGGCACTTCCCCTTTTAGTTGCATTCGGGTATTTCTAAAGGGGTCTTTTGTCCCTTTTTGCGGGGGGCAAATCTTTGTTAATTTCGATGTGAACTCAAGTGGTGTTATAGTTTGGCAAACACTTGTCAATACATCGCCAAGCTTTTGGTCGCCAATTTTTGTCGTTAACTTGGCTACAAATTTGGCGTTTTTTTTAAATCTGGTTTCAATCTTGCCATATTTAGAGAGTTTAACCATTGAATCACATTAAAAATGCCAATATTGGGAAAATGTATCTGTATAAAACGTTTCCCTTGCTTCCGAGGCACTATTATCACTAAATTCGAGAAAAAGGAAGTCATGTGATGCACACTTGAGCTCGTTTTCCTTGTCGGCCAATAATGTTACCAATTGCGTGAATAAAGGCTTAACAGTATTTAAAATCTGCTCTAAAAAATGTTATCATTCAAATTCTATGTAACATGAACGCTCCAAACACATTCTATCAGACGCAGAAAAAAATACTCTTTAATCTAGTACTAAATTTTTAAATGTTTTCCCAGCAAAAATCTCGAAATACCTTTAAGATGTTTATAATTAATATCACCTGAAGACAGAACCAAGCTAAGAACATTTTCAATCAACTCTCCTTTCGAACATTTTCTTTTTTTTTTTTTTTTTCCAAAATCGGTCCATCCGTTTTGGCACTAGCGTGACACAGACACATACACAGACACGTAAAGCTTATAACCCCCTTCCTTTGTACGTCGGTGATTAAAAATAATCTGTACATTCATTAAATTGCTCTTCGTCAAAATTTGAATTAAACAATTTTGCCACATATTTGGATGTCATTGGGTTGCAAATCCCCAAGCGATGACCAACTTTACCTAATCAATATCCAATTTTGTATTTTCTTAATGATGTTAACGTACAAAATACAAGAAAAGTAATTGAAGGACTACTTATGAGCGTGATAAAGATATCCTTAATGTTAAATCAAAAGACAAATATATTTTACCAAATCTGTCATAAATGTGCGTCAAAAAACTGAAAGCCATAATGATATCGTTGAAAATGTATAAGTTTTCTTTTCTCTGGAGACAAATGTTTCATGTAAGAAATAGAGGAATCAAAAAAAAAAATTCATAATAATCCAAAATTTTAGCCATCTTATGACAAAAATGCTGTCTTCTTTCTCTTTTGGGAATACTTCGACATCTGAGGAAGAGACTCAAAAAGATTATGTGATGTAGGAAAACTGTCCTGAAATGATGTTTTAAGTACATTTCTTTCTTATTTATGTTTTTATAAATTAAGGTGCAATACGTCTCAAATGTAAGAAATTTGAAAAAAATAGGGGAAAGTAAAATAAAGGATTTTGTTTTACAATAAAGGGACTAACTGCAATTATATATTCAAAATAATGCTAAAAGACAGGGAAGTGATTTTTGTGATGGAAAACTTGAACAGAAATAAAAAATTTCAAAAAAAAAAAAACCCTAATAAACAAAGGGGTTCTGTTCCATCAGTCCCTTCAGTCAAAAGTAACACTTTTAGCTACTGAAATTGATAGAATAAGCAGAAATAATAATAATAATAACATGAAGTTAAAAAATACTTCTCAACATTCGATTTTTAATTAATTTTATTTTTTTTAATGTCAGATTTCTAAATACGATGCTTCATTTCGTTACGTTACAAGCAAAGATAGCCATCTTGTATCAGATCGTGTGGTTGCCCTTTTTTTTTTGGCAAGATTTCACCTTTGGATGATATTTCACTGAGAGAAATTATTAGGGTAAGGATAATCGTTAGATAAATAAAAAATATTAATTTGGCGAAGCTTGGAAATTTCCTGAAATTTCATTGTGTCAAACTTACCGACTTGTTCACTAATGGCATCAGCAACGAAAATTAAAAACTCTGAATGCCTTTTAAGATTGACTTATTTTCTCTCTTAAAAAACAATGTTAAAAAATATTAACTCACCCCATGTTTTCGATCACGCTTTTTCAGAAAAAAAATATTTTGAAAAATAGGAAACAACCCAGTTGAATTTGGATCATTTGGATGATTTTGCATGGAAATGCTCCAGAACAAAATAAAAAGCACCTGGGAGAAAATTTTAATATCCCTTTCGGCGCAGTTTGCCTTTCAATTTTAGTTGTGAATAATCACTTTACGTTGATTTAAAAGCGTAAATTAAACAATGGAGTATGACATGAGAAACAACGATATATAATCACATCGGCCACCGAGAAAAGTTTAATCAAAGATGCTCAAAAATCTCATATGATGATAAAAGCAATGCGGCTCTACTTTCCAAAAATCAACCAATTTAATGCAAATTGATTTGATTAAGTCATAAAATTTTGTAATTTCAGCAATGAAGATGTGTAACTTTCTCTTTAATAATTAATAGCTGTTATAAATATAGTTTTTGATAAAAAATCCATCGATACTTTTTGCTTTATTGTTCAGAGATGCTCTTAGCTGGTTCAAGGGCATGATATTTTTACAGCTTTAAAATGGGGGAATAAAATTACACTTTTTCCTTTTACATTTTGTTCTAACTACTTCAAAGTGAAAAATGCTTGTTTGATTTTATTTGAATGCATTAATGCGTATAAACGCTGAATTTGAAATAAAATGTTAAAACAAAGAATCGAATTTCATCAAAACAAAGTTATGCTTGATAAAATTTCGAAATAATCTTTAAATAATCTAGACGAATGATCTTTCGTATAGAGTCCACTTTTATCAGTAAAAAGATCTCTACTTGTGCAACAGCCGTTTATTGGAAAGAAAGTGCAAGAAACGGTAAGTTAATTTGCTTTCTATGTTATGTCGGGGAGAGCAGGGACAGGTGACACACCTAGAATTGTGCTTAAAGTAAGCATTGTTTTTAATTTCTTACTCTTCCACATCGAATATTTTTAATACCATACCTGTTCCTATGCGTAAAGGATTTTTGCTGCAGGGTTTTTTGTACTTTATGTCAGAAAAAGTCTATTTCACGTCTTCAAAAGTAAGTAAAAGCATTTTATTGAAGTTTTTAATATTTTTCATTATCATTAGCTTAATTGTAATTACTATTTCATGCATTTAACAACATCTATATAAGAGGCAAGGTTTCTTTCTTTGCATGTTTGCTTATTGAGCGAGTTGCCCAGATGGCCCCATTGCACAGACAGCCTTAAAATGTGATGCACAATTCCAACGTATCCCGGGGGGTATAAACGTCGAAGCTTTTTTTTTCGAAATTTGAAATTTTGTTTTAAATTATTTCTTGGAACTAAAATTTAACTCATTTATACTGACAGAGGGGCGAAAAAAAATCATCCCTCATTCTATTAGATTTTATGTCATTAGAAAGGGCTATTTTTCTTCACATGAAGAAGATTATTGCAATGGAAAAAGAGATAAAAGTGCTCTAATTTAGCGAAAATCCTAGGCTAAACACGATTGACATTACTTTTACAATACGCATGAACTGAAATTATTGTTTTTGCTGTACACGGATTTCTACGCGATTATTGAATGCCCCTCGAGTCTTTTCCCCTTTTCTCAAATAGTTGCTTTTTACATATTTTCTTTCCTTTTTTCTTTTTTATCTTTTGGAACAGATTGCCATTTTTATTTCATGTATAAACAGTACAAACATGCACACAATCCACATTATAATAAAAAAGAGAAACAAGGCACCAATTAAAAAAAAAAACAATTTTCAAATCTGTTAAATAACCAGACATACATTTCAAATAAGCGCATTTAGGGAGGTCACCGTGACATCTTCATGACCTCTCATTGGGACGCCCTTGAACATTGATTTAGCATAAGGGATTTCGTGAAAATTATCAAGATATTTTTCTGTAGTACTTTTAGACAGTACAAGAATCTTTTCTTAATCATATGAGCTACTCTTTGATTTTGTCAATCGTAAAATGTGAAAAGATTTTCTTTGAACTCAAAATTTTTGACCCTAATTTTCTTTGAAATATTATTCTACAATTCCCATTTAAAATCCGATTCTTTTTGCCAATCAATAGTGTGATGTTTAAAGCATGCAAGTCTGTTTAACACGTAGTTCGAACTGCTTAATCATTAATTCAATTCCTCTTGGACTATTCATTACTTAAATTGCTTAAATAAGTCATTATTAATGCTTTATTTTCTCCAAAATTACTTTCAGATTCTCGGTGTTTCAACATTGATCTGCGAATTTAATGAAGATGAATGTACGAATTTCGTGGCATAGCTTGCCGCAAAATATCCAACGAAACTACGATTTAAGCCGGAAGTGTAGTCTTAAATTATTATACGCTCATTTTACACTCTACGACTACTGCTAAAATTTTTCAGCTGAATGACTAATGCTAAACAGTAATTACTCTTCAAAAATAATCCTGATTTATGGTTTGTACCGATTCGTCGTTCAAGCGAAAGTAGTTAGAATACTCAAACAGCAATTTGTGAGATTTTCTATGATAGCAGAAGCACATATGGTGTTCGTAAAATAACGAAAGGAATCAATAAGAAGAAAAAAAGAAAAACAGAAAATGAATGCACACATAATTAGTTAATTGTTATAGCCAAATCGTGATTGACATTTATACAGAAGTACGAACCCATCTAAATATTACTGCAAGTAATTTTATTTCAATAAGAAGAAAAAAAGAAAAACAGAAAATGAATGCACACATAATTAGTTAATTGTTATAGCCAAATCGTGATTGACATTTATACAGAAGTACGAACCCATCTAGATATTACGGCAAAGTAATTTTATTTTTAATACAGTTAAGCTATTTAAAAGTTTGAAACCGGAGAATATTTCGCACATCTTCAACATTAAGTTTGTTAAGCTTTAGTCATTTAGTATATTTATGCTGCCTATTGTGGTTAGAACCTTTTGATTAAAATCTTGAACTAAGGATAATTGTTATTAAAGTAATTTGCAATTCTATGTTTACAGGGTTGCCAACCTTGGAGAAACAATTTGAGGAGCATTTGGGGTGGTTTTGTGGAGCATTTTGAAATTTTGCGGAGCAAGTCGGTATTTTGTATGCAAATAAAAAAAAAACTTTTATCTAAAACTGTTTTTGAGCTCTGATAATCATTTTAAGTACTAGCATAAGAATAATGTTTTTAAATTAATACCACTTTAACCACTTCAAACACTATGTCATGCACTTTAAACCATATGTCATGCTTTTAGTAGAAGGGTTTTATTAACTAGCAATAATAATAGAATTCAAATCGTTTGCACATAAAAAGGGATTCCTTGTAACATCAAAACACGTTTGAAATTCCCAAAAAACTTGCAATTTAACTTTGATATTTTCTTTTACTTTTTTGTGCAAAGATATATATTTTTCTTTACCCTGGTGTAAATTATTGAAATCGGTGCGCATCTGCCAGTATGTCTGTCTGAAGTCGAATCTCCTTGACACTGGCGCACTCGATCACTGAATTAAAGAATCAAAATGCGTGCTGAACTCAAAGTTTTTGACTTACGTCATTATCATATTAGTGGTTCCAAATGTTACAACCGCTGTCGTACTATCTGACCATCGATTACATGTAAAGGCTAATATCCGGTTTATAGGCGGAAATGGGCGCATCTGTTAGTTTATAGGGGTGTTAGTTGGTTTGTTACAGATGTGCACTTTTGCCTCTCTATTATTTAGCCTAAGTTTTGTAAAAATAAAAAATTTGCCCTCAGCAACATTTTTTTAAATCTAAAGTATATTCGATTTACATTCTCTCGGCAAAAATTTATTTATTTATTCACAACAAAGTTTTGAGCCTACCATTTTGCTTTTACGTTCCTGAACGAAATAAAAATATATTTTTTTCTTTTTGTTGTTTCATAATAACTATTTTTGTTTTCCCTTATTTTATTTTAAAGAATTCAATAAATGAATAAGGCACTAGTGACAGTGTAAAACGCATGCATCAAAATCCCATCGTTATTTTCCCTTCTCACCTGCTAGATTCATTCAGATGGAATAGTCTTTACTTGGCAGATTGCCAAATTACATACAATCCGCGGTCAAACAGTAATTACTAGGCTTGGCTCTGAGGTTTTTTTTTTTTTTTTTTTTCGTGTTTCCAATTCTAACAAACGTTTCGCGACATCATTTGACGTCTTAGTGTTGTTTTAACACATACAGTCAAGAATTACTTGGATATCGGTTAAAAGAATATCCCGCTTAATGTAATAAGCACCAAACAGTTGTAATTTGTTATTTAGGTCCCGTATAATGGAAGAACTCGCTTATTATACTAATTTTTAGTGGCAAAATGGCTATTTCACTAAGCGGGTTACTGTTACATAAAGACTTCGACTGTTTTAACCTAAAACTATTTTGATTCATTTAGTCGCCTAATGGACAAGTTTTCGGCTCCCCAGCTGCAAATATCCTTACTGCATTAAAAACACATTTTCGACGTTGAATTGCTAAGTCTTTCCAAATCGTCTATTCACTTCCTGCTAGCTTTTGATACTGAAGAAGAATCATTTTGGATAATTTATTCTACACATAGTGGCGTATTTACCATGTCGCAAACAGCACTACAGCAAGGAGCCGCAAAATAGCTTAGGGATCTAAAAGGTGAATTTTAAAATTTTTGCATAGTTCGGTGATAGACAAAAGAACTCCAAGCCAGTGGATCTACTTTTTCGCACTTAAAAACTGTATGGGGAAGAACAAAAACAAATTTTAATAAAATAAAGCATTCTGTTTGGACATGATTTATGCGTTCTATAACAGTCCTTGTGGGAATTACATTTTTATCATCTCTGGATCCTGTGGTTGTTGTTGCTTACAACATTTCAGTATCCAAACTCTTGAAGCGATGCTACTCGATTTAGGGAGGAGAAGTACGGCATCTGCTTATAGAGCGCCATTAAGGTTGAAGTCCGTTTTTGTTCAGACAGCACATGATAGATGGAAGCACCATCTGTCAACGCTTCGATAATTTAGAGTCAAACCAGAAGTCGAACAACTCTTTGTTCAGCTCGCCCTAGAGGAATTGATTTACTTGGAGTACTTTGACCACGATATACAGGGTGCGGAGAAAGTTCCCAGAATTTCGTTTAAAACGTTTTTTTTAGCGTAAAAGTCGTATGTTGGCGATTTATTTGGCACATATTGTTTATTGCCATTAAAAGTATTTGAGGTTTAATCATTTGTTCTTTGTTAGTTCATTGAGTTAGTGAGCTATGAATCGTGAAAATGTGCGTGTTACTCTCGTTGGATTACACAAGAAGGGAATGAAAACAACCGATATTATTCGAACGACTAGATTCAAGACTAAAAGTCTATGACTCTGTGAAACGCTACAAAGAAATTGGGGGGACTGCCGTTTGTCCACGGAGTGGTCGTCCAACCACTGCAACGACTCCATCGAATGTGCAGAAGATCCGCTGTCGCATCCGTCGCAATCCAGAGCGCTCAATGCGAAAGGTGGCCAAAGAACTGGAGATCAGCGAAAAAAGCGTCCAAACCATTGTGAAAAACAAGTTGGGACTTCGTTCTTACAAGGGCAATCGCCTCCACTTCCTCAATGACACAATGAAGTAGAAAAGATTGATAAAAGCTCGACGGATGCTTCGCTTGACCGCTGGTGCTCGCCTTTCGAAGGTTCTCTTTACCGATGAGGAGATCTTCACCATCGAGCCCACACATAACCGTCAAAATCATTGCCAACTGCTTAAGAAGGGCCAGAAGAAGATCGCTGCGGCAAAAATCATCGGACAGTCACTTTCCAGGCTCCGTAATGGTCTGGGCAGGCATTTGTGCCACTGGGAAGACGCCGCTTGTTTTCATTGACAGAAACGTCAAAATTGTTGCTGCGATCTATCAGTTTCGAATTCTATGCTATGTACTGAAGCCATGGGCAACAGAACACTTTGGCCCGATCAACGATTGTCATCTGCGAAGATCTGTTTCCAGGTTTTTGGGGCACGAATGTTTGGCCCCCTAACTCACCGGACCGCAATCCGATAGATTATTCGGTGCGGTCAATCGGAGGAAAAAATCTCGGTAAAACGATACGCCACGGTCGACATGCTCAAAACGGCTCTTAGGAGTGCCTGGAATGAGATAACAGAGGATGAGTGCGTGAGCATCGTCGGCAATTTCAGACTGCGACTCCGTAAATGTATTGAAGCCCAAGGAGACAATTTTGAACAATTGTTATAAGTTTTTTTGTTTAATGTTATTAGTATTGTTTCAATAAAGAGTTTTTATTGCTTTAACTTGTTGATTTGTTGAATTATGTGTTACTTACAGCCTATTGAAATATCCAATAAAATTGTGGGAACTTTCTCCGCACCCTGTATTTAACGTGTCCCAGGTATCATCAGCGACGACAGGACCTTCCACTAGCTGGCACCGAACACGGAACCTTCCAGTTCAACTACATACAAACGTTAACTGTTGAAATAACGGTTTTTCATAGTCAAAAACTTATATGTACCTTCTGAAACACATTCATACTGACATATTTTTAATGAAAAATATGTATCACACATTTAATGCAGGAACTTTCAGAAACACATTCATACACATATATTTTATTAACGAAAATGGCATTTTTTTATCTTTTACAAATACTCCTACATATGATCACAAAATAAAAACAACTCTTTGTCATGTTCAGTTAGCATCTTTTCACACCGTGTTTACTCCTTTCTGGAAAACAGCATTTCAAAACATTTTTGCGTCGTTTTTCGATCAATTTTACGAGGAATGTTTCCTTATTTTCTGCTCGAGCTGACGGCTTTAAATCAATACTCTTATGACAGTAACAGCACATAAACAGAAGATAAAGTCAAAAACTTCGGTCCGAGGACAAAAACATACCATGTCACTTGTCACTTAGGAAAAGCTACAACAAAAGTTATGTGACAATGTATCCTTTTTCGACGTCGGAAGTTTATAAAAAGAAGAATCAGACAAAGCACTTCGATTTTAAGTTTGTGTCTAAAAACGCTTAGAGACGCTTTAACGTCAAGTAGTTTACAAATCTTATTTGCTTTGATGGGATTTTCCAGCTTTTTCAAAACACTTGAACAATAGTTTTGCCGTCGTCTTTTCTTTATTGAATTAACACTTAAACTACCAATATCAAGGACGACAAGGCTAACGTATATTGGAACTTTTGATTTTTAGTTCCGTATGCGTTTATAGGCCATGAAATAGTACCTGCCAGATCATATAATACAATCGTAACCTTAGTTTGGATTCTTAGAGTTGAACAACAATCAGAGTTTTTTTTTTTTTTTTTTTTTTTTTGTAGATTTTCGGTATCCTTGAGTTTATTTAATTATCAGTCAAAGATTGATCGCTCTTTTCCATTTGATTTTAAATCCTTTCAGCTATTTTAAGATTTATTTTTTAGACTTTTTTTTTATCGATGTTATAAATTTATAGCAGCGTCTGAGCTTGGCAATTCTATTATTTTCAGTACTATGTTTAAAGATTTTATGCACTGTGCGCTATTTTTGTGAAAAAAGTATTTTACACTGAACATATTCTAAGATTGAGTACGAGTAAGTTCATAAAATTGGTTGATTTTATTTAATTTTTAACTTTTTTTTTAAACTCTGAACATTTTGTGCTAGAAAATGTTATATTACGATGTAAAAAAATCCCCATTTACTCTCAAATGATTATGTCTAAATATATTAGCCATTTTTAAAATAAAAATAATTATATTGCTTTAAATGAATTTAGAAGCTGCGTACATGTACTAGACTGCCAATGCGTATTACTTTACTGAATTTTAACTTTCTTTTTCTTCTAATAAACGACTTTTGCATGTGAAAAAACTTCATATTACAGTATTTCGTCTCTAACTAGGCGTTAGTATTTTCCTCGCGTTAAAAAATACGAAAGAAATTAATATAAAAACTGTCGTTAAGACAATATAAGCACTTTTTAAGCTCTAAAAAGCGTTATTTCAAGCCTTTAGACAAAATGGATGCTCTAGTGAAGATAGTTTATTCCTTAAGCAAAAATGTATATTATCATTTATGAAACAAAAATCATATTAAATAAATCTAAAAAAGTCAGTGCAAGATATTTTTAAGAAACAAGATAAAAATGATAAACCATGATACATTTAAAGTTTACGAATTATCTTAAAGATAAACTTAGAAGATAATAATATTGATGTAAAGATACAAAACCTATATTTAAAATTAGAAAGTTAACTCTTATCCATGTAACCATGCTCTGAAAAAGTAATTTTAAAATAAATATTTGGTTTCATTTTATCAGGAAGTTAGTTTTAAATCTTCATAGGCGTTTGAAAGATCAGTACTATATTAAGATAATTATGATAACTTTCAAAACTTTCGTATCTCTCAAGATATCAAAAATTTAAGAATTAGATTAATGAATAGCTAAAATAACGTAAGTTATAAAACATGGATAATTCAAGAAAAAAAATGTTAACAATTACAGCTTTTACTTATTTAACAATTACAACTGTTCAAAACTTTAATAAAAAAAGAAATCGCGAATAAAAACAGGAGAATGTTCCAAAACACAAAAAAATCTAAGTTTAGCGCACAAAACATGAAATCAGGTATCGAAAAATATGCTAGAAAGTCATTCAAGTGTTAAGGAATAATATGTATTTCACTACTCGAACGCTACGAAAAAATACACTGCAGTAAAAGACCTGTGGAAAATAAAAATAAGCTAACATCTTTTCTATCTGTAAACAAAATATTATTAACAATAACTATAGTAAAAAGAAATAAAATACACAGAGTGGTCATAAAGCGGCTATGATGATAAATGGATCCCAGAGGTCTCTTCGTCTAATCCACCGAAGTAAAACATTGAGATGTACGCGGTATCTGAAAATATATGCTTTTTGTGGTGAACGAATACAATGAGACTTAAATATTTAGAGTTGTAATGAAAAAACATAAACCCCGTTCTAATTGCTTTACCACATTAAGCTATCGAAGATGCTGTTTACAGTCGTGCTTTTTCCACCAAGTTTTTAACGAAAGCTCTATTCTTGACAGTTGTGTTACACTAAAACAAAATTGGTAGGGGAATGTGGGGTAAAGCGAAATGGTGAAAAATTTACTCTAATTTGAAATTTAACTACGAAGGCAAATCAAAAAGTCTTTGCGCCTATTTTTGTAAGTCAAAATATGAATGGGAATATAAAACGAATATGTACATTCCCAGCAGTGACAGTTCCTTTAACCGTACCAGTCGTATCTGCTTTTTGCTCGGAAGCACGGAGCGGCTATCAGTCATTTAAGAATGGCTTATTTTGGCTTTTAAAAATAGGCGCAAATAATTTTTGATTTGCCCTCGTACCTAGTAATATTTTAACTATGTAGGAACACATACGGGGTGTTTCTGAACTCTTGGGCAAATAAAGTAAGACAAAACAACGTTAGAAGAAGCACAAATTTGCAAATTACAGCAGACACGTGTTTTGGCGCTACAGGAAACGCTTTTTTCAATGCAAAAAAAAAAAAAAATCTTATGGATGAAAAGGCATCCGACTTTAAAGGTATTAGTGCACATCAGGGCAAAAAATATGCCAAAAGTAAGGGTCCCAATCGTCCTCCGAAGAAGATAGGCGCCATTACAGTTTAGGGTCAAAAATTTCATATGATCATTAAAAACGGAAAATTTGGCCGATTTATTTGCAATTTTCGTTTAAATTATTCTTTTTAGTAGTATTTTCCTAAAAATAAATTTTGAAGATGTAATTTAAAAATTCCGATAGAGGGCACTTTAGAGTTTGAAGTAACGAACAACTATTTTTACCGCTATTTTTGAATTGATCCCCCTTAAATTTTTGCCCAAGAGTTCAGAGACACCCTGTATAGTGTATTCCCGTGAAGAAAACATTACCTCTGAAAATCAAAGAGTATGTAAATACAAGCAATTTTCAAAAAATAATGCTCATTTGTAAGTCAAAAACTATTTTTTCATTTTTAAATGATAAAGTTATGGCTATTAACATTTTAAATATAAATTGAGACCTACTAATATCGTCGCTAATATTCGCTGCAGTAGTTATTTGCATGATATTAAACTTTTTTTTTTTTGCCTTAAATGCTTTGGACGGGTCGTTAGTCAAGTGCATGTGGGGTAAAGCGGATGTGGTCAAGTGAGATAGTTCATTTTATTTACTAACTAGCTGCACCCGACGCGCGTTGCTACGCCAACAAAAAAATACATCATTATAATGATTTTCATGACAATCGGTTGAACGGGGCAGAAGTTTAAATCATTATACTTATGTGACACGTGTCTAAATCGCGTGTCTAAAAGTCCCGATTAGCTTACTATACAAAGGCTTCACTCGATACGCGTCTTATCGCGTCTTATAGAAACACGTATCAAGTGAAGCCGTGACTATACTCAAATTTTGTACTCACGCAGTTTGAGAGATCAATCGCTAAAAATATCAAACAGAAAAAGTTTTAAATCCCCTCGTTGCATGAAAAACCATAAAACAATAAAGAAAGAATTTAAAGAATTCAAACTCAAGAAAAATGGCAACAGCTAACTTCTTATCAATGAGATCTTTCACGCGAATTAATTTCTGCAGCCGATAATTTTATTCGTATTTATCCAATGGATTGTGACTTAAATTGGAATAAAAAAGGAACTGTCGATCGGATTTTTTTCTGGTCTATAAACATTCCCAGTACCAAAAATAACAAACGGTGAAAATTTCAGCCGAATCTGCCGGGTAGTTTTTGAGTTCATGGATGACATACAGACAAACATTCATTTATATATATATATATATATATATATATATATATATATGTATATTCAATCTTTAATCAAATCATTAACGAATTCAATTATTAATTATTTGATTTATATTCCTGCAATCAATAATTCATATATTTATTCAGTCATTTACTTATTTTTTATTCATTCCCTAGCTGCGTTGAACGGCTTTGCATAGTCTATCTCAAAAATTAAAGTTAAGATCAAATGACGCATGTTCAACAATCAGGCTTCAATTAGAGAAAAAAAATTACTTTAAAATTTCCGGTCAAAATAATTATTCTTAAAGAAGGAAAACGGCAAATCTAAAATTCCGGAATATATCAAACGAATTATCTTCTGCTGACAGTACAAAAAAAAAAAAAAAAAAAAAAAAAGAATGAATTCTGAATGGTTGTATTCACGCTAATTTAAAATGAGATAGTGATAATTTTCCCATTTGAAAATACTATTCCATTTAGGTTTGAAAAAGCTTACTTTTTTCTCTGTGATTTTAGCTCCTTGGGTTTCTTTTTTTTTTTCCTTTTCTTTTTTTTTGAAATTCGAATTAAGTAAATCAATTTCATGGGTATTTTTCGTAGGCTTTCGAATGGGACCTAAATCAAGAAAATCAGATGATTACTTTGGATAGAAAGAGCCATTTAATATCATTTTCGGGCCCCAAAATTAAAATTCGAGCGGTTCGGTACTTTTTTGGCGCTTGAAAACCCTCCTACATTCCTTCTCGGGTGCCCAAGTACCTCCCTGCCGAATTTGGTCGAGATCCGACATTAGCTGTGAATTTGTATAGGGAACATACATTTATACACATACACACATACATTCTTTGTTTTATTTACATTGACTTTCTATTTAATGCTGCTCTTAAAATACTTAACATTCCCTTTGAAACAAAAATTGTTTACATAACAATATGAAAATTAAATTCTCAAAGCAACTTTCAATCATTCCTAGGAACACATTAACCAACCAAAATCTCTCAGTTTTAACTCGATTTATATTCCTCCAATTGCTTTATGAATTATATATCAACAACTTGAATTGGAAGCCTTTATGTAAATAAATGATCAAGAATTGTGAGCAAAACCTTTGCTTTCAAAACACAATGGTAAGACAGATACTGCGAATTATTTAATACTATTCAACAAAACATGTGCCATTTCCCAAAATTAATGGCAACATAATGACTAAGTCATGAAATATTCAATTCACATTTGTGAATGCTTGAAAATAAATGACATATTCATGAACCAGCGTCATCGGTCTTTCTCTCCTGGTATGCATATTACTAACGCGTAACGCATTAATACAACGAGTTTCTGTAAGTGAGTCCCCCATGTTAACATCTTTTCGCAGTTTTCGCTTTTAACTAAGTGCACTCTCTTCGTATTATTTTATAACTTAATGAGTTACGCTGTTTGAAAGAACGCATTATCACAACACATTAGTTCAGGCTATGTTGAATAAAAAATATACTAAAAATCACACGAAACGATAAATAACTACTTTTTAGTTAATTTATCCAAGTTTCAACTAAAAGGTGCTAGAAATTTCATTTTTCTATCCTTATCGTTTTGCTCAAGACGAGCGCATACCAAAACACACACACACACCATAAGCAAAACTTTCTTTATCTTTACTAATAATAAAGCTGAAAGCCTCTCTGTCCGGATCTCTCTCTGTCTGTCTGTCAGGATATCTGTGACGTGCATAGTGCCTAGACCGTTCGGGCGATTTTCATGAAATTTGGCACAAAGTTAGTTTATAGCATGGGGGTGTGACCCTCGAAGCGATTTTTCGAAAATTCGATGTGGTTCTTTTTCTATTCCCATTTTAAGAACAAAATCATCATAAAATGGACGAGTAAATTACGAAATTATCGTAATGTGGAACCGTAACATGGGCACAAGCCAATTGGCGAGAAAATTCACCATACATTATTTGTTAATATACAGGCGAAGCAAAAGACCTTTTACATTTCTATTACGGGCAAAGCCGTGAGGATGCCACTAGTAGTACATAAAATAATATCAAAAGTAGCATATAAAAAATAAGTGTTTACGTGAAAGTGTCTATTCGCTCGTTAGTAGTGATAGTCTGTCAAAATTCTGTTGATAGAAAATAATGTAAGATTCCAATCGTTAATACAAAATTACTCTAATGCTAGAAAATCACTCGTCAAGGTATGACGGGTGAAAATTGCTTCTACATTTGAACGAAGAAACTGCCTGTTTTTTGATATTTTGATAGTTGAAATTTTAACCCTAACTCCGGTGGATTAACCCTAAACTCCAGTAAATAGCGTTTATTGTTGACCCCTTTTTTGGTTTATTCATTCCAATGAAATTACAGTCTCACCAGTAAAACAGTTAAGTCACCGGATCCAGTTTAGCCTTTTCAAAACAAAGCATTTCCCTGCATGTCAAACAGATCAAAAAAATATTATCAAATTATAAATCACTAGTTGCGTTGCCCGGCTTTTCCCGGTTCAGTTTAAAAATAAAAATTGTGTCAAGTGACGTATATTCAACAATCAGGCGTAAAAAATAAATAAATACAACATCATGATTTCCCTTCCAAACAATGACGACAGATATTAAAACACTTTCAAGAAATTAAATCCAGAAAGATGGATTTAAAATGCGCAACCATGGAAACACAAAATAAAATAAGTTTAAGGAATTAAAATGCGAAAGAAAATAGTTCACAATTTGAATGGAATCAAGACATCTTAAACTTGATTTTAAAAGGCTTGTAACTTTTTTTCCTTTCGAGGTAAAAGCTTATTTTTTTCGACCATAGGTCGAGTTAGATCTGGAGTAAAAAAGGTCACTTTTTCCAATGTCGTCAAAAAGAAAGCTATGGGACAATTCCTTCACTTTTTATTGATTTATTTAATGAAGAAAGTAGTGCCTAAATTTCACTTAAGCCTAAAAAAATTCGAGCTAAAAACGCAAATAATTCCCGCCGTAATAAAGTTAGAGCATTGAAACAAATTGCGTAGAACGCGGAAAATTCTACCCTTTCTAACGATATGTAATATTAATATGTGCAAGTAATTTTTCACCCTCATATTTGAGAATTTATGTGAAAATTGGACGTAAATTGGAATAAAAGAAGAACTATTCATTGAATTTTATTCGAACTGGTCTGCAAACCTTTTCAGGACTTAAAGGAACAAATTGTGAAAATTTCAGCTCCATCGACTCGGTAGTTCTCGAGTTTTGCGAGTTCAAACACACAGACGCTTTTTGGGGACTTCATTTTATACTATGTCGAGATTTACGGAAGTTTTGGTGCTTCAACAATGAAATAATGCTGTCACGCATCCCATAAACTGAAGGAACGTCACCAAGAAGAAAAGTATTGGTGACCTCAGCGTTACTCGATCAGTGATTTTGGCTATTAGAGGATTGTGCTAACACTATAATAATACTGTGTTTATAACACTAAAATTGCTTTTATAACATGTTTCTTGAATGGAGCATGTAAAGTACATGTTCTATTCATGGTCATGTCTGAAATCCCCATAAATGGAGCATGGTATTTGTTTTGTTAGTGAGGTCATCAGATTAGTGGATGTGACAATGTGTCATTGTTGCAATTTGGCGTTGTGTAGAATTATAAATCAGGGTATAGCAGCGTTGCTAAACCTATGATGCTGTGCATCTTCCTAGAGGGGATCAGGGCGAACTTGGTAAGGATGAGACACTAGAGTAACTAAAAAAAAAAGAAAAAAAAGGAAATCTGCTGAAAAACTGATAAATTTTAGGAGCGAAAAGGAAAATAAAATCTAGTCTGACATGATAAAACATATATAGCATATTAACGCTGATATAAGAGTTACATCACTGTATTTTTGTATTTAAACAACTACTTTATGAATAACTAATGGCACCCGCACGACTTTGCCCGTAGTAGAAAATTGAAAGGTCTTTTGGTTCGCCTGTATATTTACAAACAAATAATGTATGGTGACTTTCCAGCCAGTTAGCTTGACCATGTTAATTTCGTAATTTACTTGTCCATCTTATGATAATTTTGCACGGGATAATGTTCTTAAAAATGATATTGAAAAAGAACTAAATCGATTTTTCGAAAAATTGCTTCGAAGTGCACACCCCCATGCTACAAAGTAACTTTGTGCCAAATTTTGTGAAAATCGGCTAACGGTCTAGGCGCTATGCGCGTCACAGAGATTCAGACTGAGAGACATCCAGACAGAAAGACTTTCAGCTTTATTATTAGTAAAGATAATTAATGTTACATCTTTATCTTACCATTATCGTCTGTTGTGAATCTTTTCCAAGTTGGCATTAGTTTCGCGAGTGGAACTTTAATGCTTACTTAATGAAATTCAAGTTATTTATTTAATGAAAGCAGCAAAGTTGGACTGAACAAAATATCCAATTTTTTACAATGTTATAATCATAGTACATATCATAATAAATGTTTATTGACCAATATTTGTAGTAGATTCATTTATTTTTCTAATGAATTGAACAAAAAACTGTTGAGCTAAAATACCATCTAAAGGTAGTAGAGGGGATTTCCTTATTTATAGTTAAATTATTTTTAGTAAAGGTTAAAGTGTACCTCTAACATCATAATAATCTTTTATTTACAACGCTATTTTTTAAGGAGAAAGATTAAAATTATAATGGTGTCATTTCCAAAATTTTAAAAGTATTTTTTTTTCTGAAAGAGCATGCTTAAAAACATACGATCTGACCATTTTTTAAATAATTTGTTTAAGGTTAATATTTAAAAAAAAAAAATACTTAAATCGGCTGGCTTTCATTGTTTACGCTTCTGCCGGTGACATCACAAATGATGAAATGCCATTCAGTGTTGCCGTTCACAGAGCAAAATATTTAATTCGCTTCTTTACTCACGTGTATTGGCAACGATATGGTTGATTTATGCTTCTTTACTCAAGTGTATTGGCAACGATATGGTTGATTTATTTATTTATTTATTTATTTTTTATTTTATTTATTTATTTATTTTTTTACATTTCTGACCCTTAGCCCATTTTTGAACTAAAAGTCTGTCTGAATGACTATGAAGTTTTGTCATGAAATGAATTACAAAAGCTAGTAAAAAGTTTAAAGCATTAACATAAGCCACACAGATGTGAAAAAATGAAATATTGTTAACCTAACTTAGAATAAAACTTCTCAAATGACCTTTTTTTATTTTTATTTATTTATTTATTTATTATTTTTTTTGTGCCCATAAACTGGTGAGGTGGGATGTCTTACACTCTAAGAGAAATTTAATTTTACATTCAAGAGTCTTGTTATGCGCATATGATTTACATCTGAATATAATATGTCAATTACTTACTGTTTCAGCTGAATCTAAACAATTAACATAAAAATCATTGAAAATGTTTTTATTTTAACTACACTTTTTGGAGTGCACAGTAAGTAGAATTTTGGAGTTTTTAAGAGTGGATACAAGGGGCGGGGGGATCAGGTGGGGTCGTGACCCCTCCTCCCTAAATTGTCGACAACATTATTCGTCTACATTGTAATCTAATACGAGATGAATAAAATGTCAAGGATTTAAGTTGTCTTTTCATCTCATTAAATTATTTTTGAAAGTAAATATTTGAAACTTCTTTTCATTGCATATGAAATTAACTTATAACTTTAATGCCCTATTACGTATATGCCTTATTTTTGACTGGTTTGGAGCTTTTTATTGACACCTAAGTAGTTTTTTTCAAAAAATTCTTACCCACAACCATGGGTTCGTTCATGAGAAGGAAGGGGGGTATTCCTGCAGTATGAACCCTCCCCCCTTTAAAATGGTAGTTTTTATCCACCTCTGGGAGCTATATACAAGCCACCTCAATACTTACGTTACAAAAAAAAAGCGCTCTATTATGTGAGTGCAAATTAATTTTTATTTGTTAATTTGCAAAGTTCTACGTCGATTATAACCTTTAAAAAAAATTTTTTTCGTTATTCTTTTAAACGTTTCTCAAAACAATCTATTACACTAAATTTCCAAATTTAGTAGATTTGCAAGACATTACTTCTGAAGGTTAGTTCACTTGATTGCATACTATTACTTTCAAGTTCTTGAAATTTAGCATTTTCTTCCTCACATAAAGAAAGGACTATCAAAATGAATACATCAAAAAGCATATAAATACAAGAACTCCTGAAAATCAATTTGTAAATGCATCAAAGCATTAAATAATTTTGATTCAGAGAATCATTCGTACGAGGAAAATCTATTGGACAAAATAATTAATTATCATTGGAAGATAATAAACTTTCATAATTGGCACTAAAACTCTGAAGCCATTATCTAGTTTTAAACAATGTATTATCATTAGTTCAAGGCATAAATGATCGCAGTTAATTGCCGTCTAAGCAAATTAAAGCTATATCTAAAATACAAACGTTTTAAACTTGATAATCGGAAAAGATATTCAATTCAATTAAGAACTGTTTTGAAATACTTTGTAAAACAAAACTCATATTTCAGAAACAAAAACGAAAAACTTTCAATTAATTCTCTCTTACAAATGAAGATGTCTTTAGATTGCATTATTAATTAGATTTCTTAAAAGATGAAACTAGTATTTTCACTGGTGCTTAAGATGGAAGAAGCGAGTTCGATGAGTAAATAAACACAGTCAAAAATTGCTTACAAGCAAACAAAAGCAAGTAGAAACAAATCTTATTTTTACTAAAAACTCATACATAAACTAATAAAAAAAAGTATACAGTAATGTTTATGAATGTGAAAAGTGCTCATAAATCTCATTAAAACACTTTAAGCATTTTATTTACATATTTACTTGCAGTCTTTGGCGGCTGGGCTGTTTGTCTTAGCGAACAAAACGCGTTTCATGTCATTGGCCATTTTGCTCCAAGATTTCAGCCCTCGGCAGCTGGTTTAGATGCCGATTTTATAAGAAGAGAACAGAACCAAGGTGTCACTTTTGATTTCGCTGAAATTTTTATGGTGATTACTTCTAAAAATCACAAAAGACGCATGTTAATGTTTTCTTCTATGAACATTTCTAGGAACTGCGAAAAATCATGAAATGGATCCAGCAAAGATGTTTTTCTAAATCGACATCATTCAAAATTCGGTTATATCTGCATCAGTCAAATAAATTTTGTGCGATTACAACATGACATTTGCTACATAAATTGCATTAAAGGGGTCCCTCGTATAACACGGTACTTCTACAGCACAGTTTCGATATTACACGGCACCAAATTTGCGATTATTATAGCACGGTTTCGATATTACACGGTACCAAATTTGAATATAATACTTCATTGTTTTAATATAACCCAAATGTTATATTTATAAAAGGAGGAATTTCATTTTTGTTTAATACATTCTGTGAATGGATGATACCTCTAATTAGTTTTTACTTTGTTTTTATGAATGTTGGTTTCGATACAACACGATACATGCATCTTATATAACCTGATTTTAATCATGCACATACATAATTAGTATTAAAAATATGTAAAAACGTTATTTTTAAAAAAAGTTTCGTATAACATGGTTTCGATACTACACGGAACGAATTAACCGTGTTATGCGAGGAACACTTGTATATTGCAAATGCTATGGCTGATCTTAAATGCAGTCTGATAGGCTTCATTATGAACGTTTAAATTATCTTTTAAGGAACATTGTGGTAAATTATTACTTCATAAGTTTTAAACAAGGAACACACGTGAGGATAATGGCTGAGAAACTAATCCTATCAACTATTACCTTTATTTACATGTTGAAAGTGATTTTTGAGGCACAAAGGTATAAGATAATATCCTGCAAATGGTTTAATTTATAGTGTTCTGAAAGGTAAATGCTCGATCCTCCAAACAAAACTAATTCTGTAGTAATTTACAAAAAATACCATACCTATTAACGCGCGATTAAAAAGAACCTCACACATTTTTTTAATAAACTTTATAAACTTTAAGACAGAAAATTTATTTATTAACACGAATTCATCATTCACATTAAAAATGAAGAATTTAGATTCATAGCGTCGCGTCAGAGCAACAGTACGATGTCTAATCCCATGAAAAACAGTAAGATATTTCACTGTTGCTTTGGGGGAACGATATAATAACTTGATATTTAATCAACAAATTATATTTTTCGTTAAAATCCTAAATAGTTTGTGTATTTACGCTTCAAACATTACTGAAATAAATTGAAAGTAACTATAGCAAAGTAGATGACGTAGAAGGATCCATTTTACCTTTTTTTTTTTCAATCCTATGCAAGAATGGGCTTGATACCCGTTTTTGTTTCTCAAATCTGTATCGACTACAAACAGAAACAATTCATATTTTATTCATACCCAGTTCCTCCAGCCTTTAGCGTTTCACCCTTTGCATAAACACTTCAGATAAAAGAGGGAGAAAGCGAACTGTTCTATTTTGAAAACCTGAATATATCTATCGGAAACAACTTTTCCCAACTTAGCTATTGCATGAATTCTTCCCCACGTTCTGGAATTAGAATCTAGTTATTGAAGCAGCAGAGTATCCATGCTTTCTTGTTTCACGTTTCACGCAATTGAATTTTTATTTTGATTCTATCTTCCTTTTCGTTTCAATTTAAGACCACAGACTAAAGGTTCCTTTTCCATAGAAATAAAATATTGTTTATTTCCGTGATAAAGATGCTGATTAATCACAAGAAAACAACGTAATTAATATCTAGATTACGCAAACACTGATGACACATTTTAAGAGTGTTAAGAAACCCTTTTTTCAATGCAGAAAACTGTGCGAAAACATCCTTCTGTTACTTTTTGCATTATTTGTGCAATAGTAGTTTCTTACAATTATTTTGCTACCCAAAGGTGTTCATTATTTTTTTAAGATCCTAAGTTTTTTGTGTCTTTTCTCTTCAGAAGCAACTATACTTATTTTTTTTAAACCAATCACATTCTTCTTACTCAGTGGAACCTTGATTATCCGACTCTCTCCAACAACCCTTTCCGACGCAAAAAATAATTTCAAAGTCAAAATAAATCACCCCTTTTCACACAAATTTAACGACAAAATTAATATTTTTGTTCATTGTTTTTTCATAATTGTATCGTTAGTCCTGACACAAATAATTCGTCGCCAAAAAGACGAATGGGCGCATCTCAAAAATTTGAAAAATGAGTTATGACCACCACAGAAATGACCCAAGTCGATTATATAACATGACCAATGGGTGTGTCTCTACAATAAATAGCAAAAAAAAATTACAGTCCTTCACACATGTGGCGGTTCTCAAGCGATAGAGTAATCTTTAAATCTTTAAACCGGTTTTCTGCAAAATGCTTAAAAGTGAGATACGCCTATTCAACTTTTTAGCGATGAATTAGATGCAAATGGTATTTTTATTTACTGCAGTTACTACTTATAGTTTGTTAGAAATTTTACTCAGGGCACAATGTTGCTGTGCTTAAGGGAGTTCGGGATACATTTTGATTTTTTTTTTATTAAATACTTCAGAGTTCTGAAATTTTTTGCACTGATTCAAATCTATTTAATGAACAAATTCATAACATAAATGTTAAAAAATATTTAAATTTAATTTGTTTTGTTTTTTTTAAATGGGGTTGCCTTAAATTGCTATAACTCAAAATATTCTGGGTCAATTTTCAATTTTTTTCAAAAAAATATGCACAAATGTCTACGCTTTAATTTTTATTCGGCGATTTTAAAAATATTAATTCAGTAAAAAATAAAGATATTTGAAGAAAAATTACGAAAAATTCCAAGATACTTTTTTAAAATAATTTTATATTTGCGGCAGTAAAAGCCTTTTTAAAATTCACCGTATAAAAATTAAAGTAAACTGTTTGAAAAAGATATGCTCCAAATTTCATTACTTTATCGGTTCCTGACTTATAAGAATTTGAATGCAAGAAATTGGGAAAAATTGCATGACGGAGAAAAACGTGTTCAAAGTTTTGAAGTTAAATGCAATACTAATTAAATGCAAGAAACAAAAATAAATACATCTTTCATTCTAATTAAGATAGAAACAAACTTTAAACGTCCTTTTAAGCAGAAGAAACCGGAGTAGTTTTTAAAATGATTTTCAAAAAATTTCAAAATTTGACGATTTTTGTGTCCGGGCCCCATTAAAATATTTGCTTAAAATTGACCCTTGATAAGACGATGGTTTTGATTTTCTGTCACCTAGCTGGTCCCAAAAGGGTCAGAAAATCGGGGTTCTATAGCTGGGGCAAACTAATCCGGGCAGCATCGCAATGTTGTTATTAGGATCTGCGAGCCTGAACAATGCTGTCGGATTATGTTTGTCCCAACTCTAATGTATATCATTTTTACAAATGCTACGTGCTTATAATCTTCAAACAACACATATTTAACTATTTAAAGGATCCACACAATGCCTTTTACTAGATTTAACTAATCAATGGGACGCAAAAGATATTTCGGTGGCTTATTGTTATAATATCTTTTCTACCATATCATACTTTTTATTGGCAAATGTTATTGAAATAAGTAATGCATATTAGTCTGTAGAACTGAAAACAATATATATAAAGGCTGATTATTTGTGGTTAAAAGAAAAACACATCATACGCTATACCATGGCAATCATTATCACTTCCTTTTACAAAAAAGGAAGTATTGTATTCGTGAACAAAATTTCACTCAAAAATCGACCTTAATTTCCATTTTGCTCACCCCCGAATGAATGTTGAGGTTTTTTTTTTTTTCGACTCTCCCACATGTGGATAAGTGTCTGAAAATGTATAAACGCGTGAAATATCCATTTTGTAGATTCCCGAATTAATTACAACGAGTTTTCTCGTGACGTTTGTATGTAAGTATGTATGTGCCTATATCGCATAAGTCAAGAACGGTATGTCCTAGAAAAGTGAAATTTGGTACGTAGACTCCTAGTGGAGTCTAGATGTGCACTTCCCTTTTTGGTTGCATTCGGGTATTTCTAAAGGGATCTTTTGTCCCTCTTTGTGGGAAATGATTGTTAATTTCGATGTGAACTCAAGTGGTGTTATAATTTGTCGGGCACTTGGCGATATATCGCCAGTCTTTTAGTCCCCAAGGTTTGTCGCCAGCTTGGCGAAAAATTTGACAGAATTTTTTTTTTTTTATTTGGTTTTAATTTGTGTGGTGATATTTAAAGAGTAAACAATTGAATCACATTAAAGTTGCCAATAATGGGGAAATGACATTAAATTAAAGTAAAAGGATGTCAAGTGATGCACACATCAGCTCGTTTCTTATGGGCTTACCATTCACGCCTGTTGACTTAACGGAAAAATTATTAGTATTTTCAAATTTAGATTATACCAGATGCAGCAATTCAGTAATATGGGAGTTCATAATAATTATATTGTCAAAAGATGTAATACATCGATTTACTATAACTTAATATACCAACAGTAGGGAAAATATCAATCTTCAAGTTTTAGTTTTTGCGTTTCAAATAACAGAGAAGAGAAAGACGATAACGTGCCAACATCAGCATCCCTATTTTGCTATCTTTGCTAAAACGCATAAATAAAAGCCATCCGGTTTGAGCTCCTACATCACAACCACCAACTCCTGGAGGGCAAGCTATAAAGTATTTGAAGTAAATAAAACTTAGCTTTTATAGTGGAGAGAAGAGAACGTAATTTCCATTTCATTACGGATAGAACTGTTTCTGAAATAAATTCAGTTTGCTTAAATTCTTCACAAAATTATCTCAGTCCAGTTTTTAACTGTCAAAGCTTATTTGTAAATCGCATTGAAACAGCAAAAGCTTTTCCTAAAAAATGACGACGTTGAGAAAATTTTCAAAAATACAAGCATGACGTTCCCATAGACATAGTCCAGTTGCATTCTTTATTCAATAAAATACTTCCATGCAGTTTGCAATTGACAGGAACTTAAAAGACGTGAAGAAATGTCCTAAACTACTTTCAGTAAACCTATTTTTGAAAGAAGGTTTCGTATGTCTTTGGTTCTTTAAATCTCCTTTAGAAAGACGGATGAAAGAAGTAGAAAAAAGGGATTTGAAAAGCCGAGATTTACACTTGGTTTCAAGTAAGTATGTCAACATGTTGATTCAGTGGGATGTGAGGATTTTTGCCTCTCTCAAGGTATTTTTAAGTGACTATTTGCTCTGTATTTGCTGTTTCTAATCTTTAACATTTAAGAAGTTCAACTTTGTCACTGTCTCTTAAGGTAATTTTAATAATTTCATTTAACTGAAACTAAACGTTGATATTATTTTTTTTTCTAAAACTTTGAAAATTTAAAACTTTGTGTAATGTCAACATTATTCTTACCTTCCATAGTCTCTGAAATTCAACGATTTAAAATTGAGATAGAAATTTTAAATCGTTGCGATAGCAACGATAGACCTAACGATAGCAGATGTCAACATCATTTTATTTATACTCCTTGGAATATAAAACCTGCCGTCATAGTTTTCAACTGCAATAACTATAATTGCAGGAGTGCCCACAGGGAGGAAGGAGAATTTTTATTTTTTTTTTAAATTTATTTATTTTAATTTTATTTTTTTAATTTATTTTTAATGTAAATTGTTTATTTTATTTTATTTATTTTATTCTGCTTACATTTCATTCCGTTTATTTATTTGGTTTGTGTGTTTATGTCATTGGCGTAGCACAGAACTTTTCTAATAAAATAACAATAATAGTTAAAAATAAAGAAAGAAAAAAAGAAAAAATATTTAAAAAAATAATAATAAATTTAAAAAAGAGAGATAAAAAATAAAAACCGGAAAGAAGGTTAAGAAAATGGGGGGGGGGGATTTGCGCCATATAACTTGGGGGATGGGCACCCCTGGGCAAAGAATAACATTATCGTGGTTCCTATGTTAAAAGAGATGATAAGGCTAACATGAATTATATTTTCAGCTTCATGTACAGTAACTTCAATGCACAGAAAGCTGAAAGCTCATTATAAAAAGTTTTTTCAGCGTTAATAGACTGTAAAAACTTTTGTGTAACCTTACTCCATAAAATGGGTGGCAGCTTAGCTGCCTCCACTGGTCCGGAATAACTGAACTGATATAACTGGTGTAAAGTTACACATCGCTTGTGTAAGGTTACACCATGGTAATGTAACTATAGCGTAACGCCTCACTCATTTCTGCGTAATGTTACACCATAATTTGCAGTATGCTTACAAAAAGTAAGCTTTCATCTGACTGTTTTGAACGATTAATCAACTTCATTGTTTTTATCAACCGATGTACACCAACCAACTAACGTACACAAATTTATTTCGATAGACAAACAAGACATTTTTATTGCACTAAGAAAGGGAATTAAATGACTTGAGTGGGGTGAGAACCCAGGATGCGAATCTCAGACAGGTCGCAGAGCAAGAACTTTCACCTCTCTGCTACCAAGAACGGTTTTCGTTTCGCTAATAAGAATTTACCTGCTCTGGCACTTCAACTCGAGGCACTTCAAAATGTGTCATAACGTACACGTTGAATCTTAGAGCAATATGTATGGTCTAATAGAACGCAGTTTAAAAGACATTGTTATAATAGCATAATGTCACTAGAAACAAGTGTTCTGATACAAGTGTTCAATCGAACAATGCATATCATAATGCAACAATACACGTTCAATTCGAGGCACTTCAAAATGTGTCTTAACGTACACGTTGAATCTTAGAGCAATATGCATGGTATAATAGAACGCAGTTTATAAGACATTTTTATAATAGCACGATGTGACTAGAAACAATGTTCTGATACAAGTGTTCAATCGAAGAATGCATATCATAATGCTACAATACACAGTCAACTCGAGGCAATTCAAAATGTGTCTTAACGTACATGCTAAATCTTAGAACAATATGCATGGTCTAATAGAACACAGTTTAAAAGACATTGTAGAAATATCACAATGTAACTAGAAACAGTGTTCCAGCACAAGTGTTCAATCGAACAATGCATATCATAATCCAACAACACACATTCAACTCGCTGCACTTCAAAATGTGTCTTAACGTACACGTTGAATCTTAGGGCAATATGCATGGTCTAATGGAACGCAGTTTAAAAGATATTGTTTTAATAGCACAATGTGACTAGAAACAGTGTTCTGATACAAGTGTTCAATCGAATAATACCATCTCACAACGAAACAATACACATTCACCTCAAGGGCCTACATCGTGTGACTTACTGTACTCATGTTGAATCGTAGAGCAATATGCATGGTATAATAAAGCACATTTATTCACACACCATTGCCAGCACATTTTTGTTTTATCATTTGAATTCATTACATCAAAGGTAATTGCTTCACGGATAATCCACTATGCTTCCTATTATTTCCTCAATTTTTTCCCCGAGTTCTTGACTGAACAAGAATAAGCACGGATCTAATCTTTATTTGCCAAGCTCCATCATAATTATAAGTGACATGTTGGCACCAGTGGAACTTCCCCTGTTTCCCCCAGGAGAAATCGTCTGTATTCAAATACTGCACTGAATGGAAACAAGTGTTCATTCGATCAATATATCTTTGTTTGCCACTTACTTCGTTCTGATACATTAAGAGGAAAAACGCAATTTATTGACGATCTTATTGGAGAGAGTAAATATCGAGCGCTAATAAAATACATTGGAAAAAATTTGAACTTCACTTTGTTTATTTAAATTTGGATAACATAAAAGGCAAGATAATGAAAAAGATCAGATGTTTATGGAACGATCTGGGGTAAAAGAAAACTGGGGGCAATTGGAAACAAATTATATTGCCAAACTTGGCGTATTTTTTGAAAATAAACTATTGGTGAGCTAAGAGTGTGTAATATAAGAAAAATATTCTGAGAATTATTCGTGTTTTAAACAATTGTGTAACTGGGGTAAAAGTAAGCATGGGGTAAATGCAAAAAAAAAAAAACTATTACTACACTTGTGATTTTTTTAAAAAAACAACTGCTGGTAAGTGAAGACTAGGTAATACATAGAAGATATGTTGAGAATTTCTCGTGTTTCCAAACAATTTATAGCTGGGGTGAAAGTGAGAACGAGCACGGGGTAAATGTAAAACAAAACCTATTACCGCACTTTGGATATTTCTTTGAAATAAAATGCCGGTGAGTGAAGACTATGTAAAACATAGATGATACAGAAACAAATAAATACCTTTTTTCTGAGAAGTAACTGAAGAAAACCAACGTATTTATAGCACAAATAAACTGATTACTGCATACATATGTTTCGGGGTTTCAATGGACTTCTTTTTCAATGCAAAAGTTGCGAGCTTTTGCATTGAAAATGGGGTTTCTTGAAACAACGAAACATATGCATGGAATAATCTGTATATTTGAGCTATAAATACGTTGGTTTTCTCCACTTACATAGATGATATTCCGAGAGTTCCTCGTGCTTTCAAACAATTGTATAGCTGGGATAAAAGTGAGCAAGGGGTAAATATAAAACAAACACTATACCCCACACTTTGGATATATTTTTGAAACAAATTGTTGGTGAGTTAAGGTAACACATAGAAAATATTCTGAGAATTTTCCGTGTTCCCAAAAATTGTGCAAATTTCATCATTGTTTTAAGATGATACTGAAAAAGGTTGTTTTCTAAAGTTTAGTTATCTAACATTTCCTTCTCCAGCAGGCTCACAAATGCGAAGTAACTGGTCTGAACTAGTTTTACTTGTTATGTAAAAAGTTAATGAAAATATTTACTTATGAATTTCACCTTCCCCAGTTATTTTTGATGTGCAGCTTAGGTGTTTACCACGTACCCCACAAATGTTATACTATGGGGCAAATGGAAGTTTTTAATTCTTCCTATTTCTTTGGAAGATTAAATTTCGGTATACATGACATTTTTGGGTTTATTTTACATGTTCAGCACATTATTTATTTATTTATTTGTTGTGTTATTTTTCTTTTCAAACGATTTAAAATTACCTTTAAAGGATTTAGCGGGTTTCCTGCGACCAACAGGTCACACATTGAGTTTCGTTGAAGTAAAACTATTCAAGCTTCTAAACTTGTTCTGTATAGTGCGATTATCTACCTTCATCAACCTCATGGGGAAATAAATGTGGTCTTAAGGGTCACCACAATGGGAGGTTTACTATGACCTTAGAAAAATTTCCTTATTTGGCAAATTTTGTCTGACCATTCGGCAAAAAATTGGAGCTTCATTCGGCATAATTATCATCATTCGACCAAATTTGGAGTTAAAATGAAATTGAGAATATCCATCCTTCTCCAAAACTTTAAATTCAGAGTGCCCGTAGTGGTGTTTCCATTTTCCCCATAAGCCCTTGGGGTAAAAGAAAATAACGCTGGGGTTAGAGAAAACATGCTTTCATTCGCTAACAAACGATAATACATTCAAAGGGCCAACCGCTCTGTCTACTGGAAAGAGAAGTCTGACTGCGATGAGGAGGTCCCGGGTTCGAATCCCGGTTTGGGTATGGATGTACTTTATCTCTCTGTCCTTGTCCTTTGTTCGTGTGAATGTGTTGCGCTGTAAATGGTTCTCTATCCTATATACGGGTCCTTATGGCAGGTATATACTGTGGAAGTCGGACTTCACACCAAATTACGGTACAGTTGGAAAAGTGAAACAGCGCACCCCAAATTGCCAGCCTAACTGGCAAAAAACAGCAACAAAAAAATTCAAATTTTTCATGCCCCGTTTTCAGAGAGTAGTCTCAGACACAATGCAAAAAATGTTATGCCCCAAATTCATCCGAAAGAATGGGAAGGAACTACAGTTGAAAAATTAAAACAATGTTTCAGATTACTTTAATGAAACGAACGTTAGGGTGGTTCAAAAAATCTTTTTTTCAGCAAGAGTCCAAGACACCCCCCAATTTTGCTAGACTTATTAATAGTATTATGCTGTAAAATTTTTAGCTCCTTGCTCAAATTTTAAAGACTGTGCTCAATGACCCTTCAATTTAACATTAGACGTAGCATAGAAAATGCCATAAATTTAGAAACATTTAATTTTCCCAGCTTTTTTTTTTTTTTTTGTAAATAATTATTCTATTGCAATGCATATGCATATTACTCGTGTATATAATAAGATGTTGCGTTTTTTTTCCGTTGAATGTATTTTTAAGCCCCCTCCCAATACTGATGAAGTTTGGGGGAGGGGGTTGAGCGCCCTCTTTCAGTTGAAATAGGAAGCTACAATTCTTCCAGTACATTACTGTCCACAGGTCTAAAAAAATTGAGGGGTTTCCTGGTATCTAAGAGAAACTTTTTTTTACATTTATTTTTGAACCACCCTAGCGAACACGTTATACGAAATTATAAAAGTACGTTACGCTAAATGTCTAGCATCACACTTAAAGCACAGTTCCTCCGTACATCTATTCAAAAATAAATTTTTCAATGCAGTACAACCTAAATTAACGGAATTTATCTCAACCGGATTTTCTTCGACAAATCGAAAATTCTGAATAAAGAAGGTACTCAGAAACAGCAATCATGATACAGTATAAACTCTGACTTTTCTTTAAATTTATAAAACCACTACTAAAACTCGACCACGGAGAGATAACAAATGCCCTTGATAATTTAACATCATTTGAATCATTGTACTAGGTAGAATCAGCCGAAATGCACCGAACAGTAAGTGCCTGCGCAATTCTCGCTAATCCTATCTATTTCAAAATAATAATGAACAACCCATTTCCAACGCTATATATGAGGTTTCTGCTTCAATGTAATCCGCCATCTCTCCGTGGTCAAGCTTTATATGACATTTAAAACTATGATAGTAGAAGCAAATTTTTAACTATCCCACTATTCCTAAAATCAGTAAACATCACACAAGTCAGAAAATGCAGAGTGAATACAATGAGACATAATGTACTGTAAATTTTAATAGTTAAAAATAAGAAGTTAATAAAACAAAACTTTACTGTCACGTTCAATCGCTATTGAGATTATTGTTGCTTAAAAAAATAGAATTATTTTATGTTATACAGTTGTGCTGATGAGTTTAGGAGAAAAACAGAAGTGATAGAGCTGCACTAAAAATGGCTGTCTTCGGTGACCTTGACGTGCTATTGTGTTCTTGTCAAAAAATGACATTTCAGTTAGCCAACGTCGTTTACTACCGGTTAAAAAAATTTCGACTAATGGAGGTCTTACTAAAATCCTCTTCAGTAATTTCTGATCATTTCCATACCACTGTTCGATCTAAATTTCCTAACTAATTAATTTTGATGACTAGAAACAAGTTAAATAAATTTACTAAAGTAAATGCTTTAATTGAAGTTGATGGGTCAAGAGCAATAGGGTTCCACAAATAAACTTACGCAAAATATTCAATAGATTATTTACGTAACTACTCAATCAGTTGAGTAGAAAAAAAAACACAAACTAGCCGCCTAAAATAAACTTGCTCTAAGTTTATAAATAAATAGTTTTAAAATATTCGTTTACAAATAAACAGAATTTGAATAAATTTTATCAATTATATTATTTCATAAAAAATCTATCAAAAGTAGAAATTTATTCAAAATAAATTCATTAATTTTAGTGTATTTCTAGCAACTAATGAACTTTTCATTCTGTCGCAATTTAATGCGAAGTTACTTACTTCCTTTATTCTATACGTAGCTAACGCTAAATTTAATATTGCGCTTGCTTTTAAGAAATACGTTCATCTCAACTCAACTTTGCAACGTTACATGTAATTTATTTAAACTTAAAATAAACTCTTCTGCAAGTAATTTAAGTTTTATCGTGCATGTGCATATTTTATCAGCGCGAGTCGGCAAAGTCAGACTGCAGTGCTCTAATCATATAATATATTTAATTTAATCCCAAGTTACTTCCTACATGGAACTTTGCAACACAAGAATGAAAAAATGTTAACTTCGAGAAGCTAGTTAGAAGATTTTTCTGTTATCTTAATGCTTGAATGTATTGATTGTGTTTAGATTAATTTCGTAAGAAATATTAACTATCAAAAAGTAATTAAAAGAAACAAAAGTATAGATAAAATGTTCTAATCTTCCCTTCAGACCTTCTTTTGAAAATATTCCGGATGAAGGAAAAGATGGAATCTTTCATGAAGATGACTTAACTACAGTAGGTAAATCTTCTTGCATCATACACAGTCAACTATTAAATAAAAACAAAAAACTCGACTGAGTAAAAATAAAAAACTAAAACTAAAAAGAAAAAAATATAAGCCCAGTATAGTTTAGAATTTTATCAAGTATTACTGAATAACTACTCCAATGAAATAGTTTTATAATCGATGCACACATAAGACAAATCACAAATTCAAAAGCAGAATAGAAAGATCAGCAGTCGGGGTCCATTCCTTTTTGACCAATCAAGGAATCCCGTAAAATTTGAATGGGCCCCGACTGTTGATCCTTCTATTCTGCTTTTAAATTTATAATTTGTCTTATGTGTGTATCAATTATAAAGCTATTTCATTGGAGTAGTTATTCAGTAATTCTTATTAAAATTCAAAACTACTGGGCTTTTTTTTTACGCATTTGGGTTTTTATGTTTTTATTCATTTTTTTATTTTACCCTTTTTAGTTAATTTTCATTGAGTTAGTTATTATGATTATAAAACGGCAAATTTCGTAATCTTGTCATTTCATTGAGAAAGTTTATATCGTGAGGATTATTAAGTAACATGCGGTGACATAAACTACTCTATTGAATTTTTGTACAAGACATTATCCGTCACTTTATCAAAACATTTTCTTATACTGCCGTGCTAAGCACAGATGTGGTATCTGCACATTTTATCAAAATTGAGTTATTGTCACCAGGTGATCGTAAGTAATTTAATTTACCTAAATGTCAAGTTTTTTGGCGATTTGTGAACGCGAAATATTAAAAAAAAGCTTTAAGAAAAAAAGTCGTAACTGCACAGTTTGTGTAGTTTGCTAAGGCAATTTGAACGTAAGTGGCAAATACTGAGCCTTTAATGTGGTATCTGCGCAGTTACCACTTTTTTCCTTAGTATTTTTTGTAGATACGACTTTTATACCTTAGTAAAGCAGCATATTTAATAATGTAGCAGTTTATTGTAACACAGAATATTAAAATTAGTTTACCGTTGAATAGTTGATACAGGTTGATAATAAAAACTAATGCCACTTTGCATAATTTTTAAAGTAAATATTCAGCTTTTTCTATTTAAATGTTTATTTAAAATGCAATTCTAAAAATAAAATGCATGTAAAATATTCATATCTAATTCTTTCAGGCAAACAAACCGCATTTCATTCTACGGCCAGTAATATTTTTATTTAAGTATCGTCTGCTGTCAAAATTATCTTCATGCTCGGTAAAAATGAATCTAGAAAATAAAACGTTATAAAAAACACATTCTTTGAATATAAAAAAACAGAAAATTGTTATGGATTACAGTGTCCAGAGTTTTGAAAATGGTATCTTTCAGAAGGCAGATTCTGTTAGATTTGTATTAACAAAATAAAGCGAAACAGCTAAGTCCAAAAAAAGCAGATGTTTTTACTATATTTAATGATACTTTGAGCACGTCTTACTAAGCTATTTTTATCGTATATATGCAGATACCCCTAAAAATGCCTAGTAATTGTCACTTACGGTGAAAATAGCTTAGTATATGAAGAGGTTTTGAAAAGAAAATTTGTCGTAACTACATTTATTAATTTTAAATTAAGATTTTTACAAAAATACTCTCTCACAGTTTTTAGATAAGTTATTTACGAAACAACTACCGCAAGTTGAGCATTTAATTAAGTCATAAAAAAAAGAAACGAGTTGTAAAACTTGAATCGTCAATTTCTCATTTTGAGCTCTACTGCAGATACCACATCTGTGCTTAGCACGGCAGTATAGACTGTCTGTAAAATATAATAATATGCATCAGTTTCTGCAGGGGAAGAATACAAAACTCTAATTACAGGAAGAAACAAAAAGTGGTGCCATGTTAATCCGCGTTGTTTAAAGTTACCTTGAATAACTGCACTCGACTCAAAAGAAATACATTTATAGAAGCTACTGATGCTTGAGGATTGGAAAAATTTGGAAAAGTATTGTATTCAGTGATGAATCTTTTTCTGAAATATCTGTAAACAAAAAAAGGTGTTCAGGTTTGACGTTTAAAAAGAAAAGTGTATGAGAAATCTTGTGTACGACGTTCTCTCCACTTTAGCAAATCCTTCTTGGTTTCTGGGTGCATTCGGGCTGCTGGAATTAAAAAGTTTTATATTTCATTACATGAAAATTCTTTTTTCCTCTGATTCAAAGAGACTGTGATTCCAGGTCAACTGCATCCCAGAATTATTACTGCAGGATAATGAATACAATTTTCAACACAAAAAAAAATCTCTGGCACAGCCATCCAATTTTAGTAAATTCTAAGCAGATTTATGGCCACATTAGAAACAATCTCTGATAAAAGTAAAAACGCAAAGCCACCAATCCCATTAGAGTTTTCTTAAACCGCCAAAACCTCGGATCGTTAAGATTCTAGCGTAAGTATCGCCTCCCAAGAGGATGCTATGTGTACGGCATTAAGGAATGTAATTTCCAGTCTCACAGTCATTTAAGGAGAGAGAGAGATCCCACTAGAAACGAATCTCACTTAATTCCACGCGAAGGACATAGGTCAGGAACGAAGAGATTAAAATCATGCTCTAGAAAGAAAAATAAAGAGATCGAAGATCCAAACGATGTATTTGAAAATTGACTCTTATTTTAGGTGGTAGGGGAGAACAGATACACAGGGGGATCCCTAAGTCAGGACGAACTTTAAAAAAGAACAATTCGAAAACGAATAAAGATAAAAAGATGCGATTTGCACTGAACGAATCGAAAGAAGCCGGATTTGTGTGACCACAAAACAAAAATAGTTCTGTTTTCGACCGACAGGCGGTGCCATACCTTTTTTTTCTCCATAATTCTTATTATATAGTTTAACAAATCGGGCTTTCTGAACTATGGACAGCATTTCGATGTATATTAGCTTCGACTACCATACGACCAAACGTTTGTTGCTCTGATTTATTCTATATCAGAAATCTGACAGCGCCATCTTTTGGTCGCCAACAGAACTAGTTTTGTTTTGTTGGCAGACAAAACTCTTCTTTTCCATCCCTTTACTGCAAACCGCATCTTTTTATATTTATTCTTTTTCAAATAATTCCTTTCTATTAAAGTTTGTTGTGTCTTTTGAATCACCTGGTAGTTTGCTCCATCTGTTTGGAAGGGTATGACATTATTATGTATATTTTTGCTTTTTATTCACGGAATTGTAAACTTTGGTTGTTTGCTGTGATGCATCAGAATACCTTCGAGCATCATAATGTGAAATATTTTTACAAAAAGATTTCTTAAGTTGAAAAAATAATGATATGAACGTGTTGCAGGCGAAACCGTACGGTCCAAAAAACTTCTTTCGAACCGATCTTTTAACCTTCAAAGTACTACGAAACTTTCAGTTAAACTTGCTGTGTAGTTTTCCAGTTTATCATGGAGCAGTTTGAAGAGTGGCTTTATTTATACTAATATATCGTAGGACACTACATCATGCTTGGTATTAGCAACAATTTTTCTCCAAAAAATTATCCATCACTAGAGTTTGATGAAATGGATCGTTTAGAAACTAATAGAGTTTTATTTCCTTTTTCACAATCAGAATTATCCTTTTATTTTTTTATGATAAGGTATAGTGGAAAAATGAAAGTATTAAACAAGATTAGAGTTTGTGAAAGAAACAGACGACAACTTTGTGCAATGAAATGAGTAAAAATATGACGACGTGAAAATATGTACAAATCAAAGCATTTAAAAAGAGTTTTAAAAACTCTGCAAACAGCTTTTTCGTGGTTATAAAATGAAACCCTTTCTTTACTGCATAAAAAGAGCGATGGAACAACCAAGTTCGACAACGGATAAGTGAACCAACAAGTGTTTACTTCAAGATTAGGGTTAACAAACACCCGGATAACCCATTTTCAAAGAAAAATCAAGTTGCTCTTACAATTAAGCAAAGAGTCTACCGACCAAACATTCCTGGGTTTCAACAAACTCTGATGACTTTTCATCCGTAAGCTCGTTTCTTTTGCATTGAAAAAGGCATTCCCTGTAAAGCCAAAACACGTGTCTGCAGTAAACTGCAATTTGAGCTTTCTGACGTTGTTATTTCTTGTTTCACTTTTCAGTACAAAGGTATTTATCTAATTTGATTCAGATGACTGCATTTCGGACTCATTGATTAATTTGTTTCGTGATCTGTGAAGTGTCAAAAAAACTAAGCACCATTTTTCTTGCCAAGTGTGATCACAAGTTGAACGGCAAAACATCACACTTTCTAATCATCCCCCCCCCCTCCCTCTCTCATGAAGAAAGTGTCCGGACTCGGCGTATCCAAATTATGGTAACCCTAAACAAGAAGGAGCTCGGAATCTGCAATAGCTAACGTCACAACATCGATATAAGTGCACAAGTTTCGCTATAAACGAATCTTTTTTAATGCTTTTTGAACAGTTAACTGATTTTGTTGAGCAGTGACAAAATTATTTTCAAAATAATGCAGTTGACATAAACAACTTCAGAGATAGTCTCTCCAGAAATGTGGCTCGTTTGGAGTATTGCCAGTGAAAGGAATTACATGTGCGTTCTCCAAATCTCTGCTTGTCCCGAGATGCTACAAATGAGTCGAGTTCATTGAAGGTACCGTGCAATTCATAAATCAAATCTTGGCGAAAGATCATTGCGCAAGAGATCAAACTGCCTTACACGGGCCATAAATCACACCGTTTCACGAGAACAGTAATAGCGTGGGATCTAATGCGTAAATAGCGCACGCAGAAGCAAATTATAAATTACCCAATTTTCATTAAGTAACATTGAAAGCAGTAGCTATTGAAAGACCACATGCGGATAGTATGATTTGAATACCCCAAGTATGTTTAAGATGGACGAAACTTTTTTGGTTTATGATGGAAAAGTGTTAGATTTACTTACATATTTTTGAAGAAAAAAAAATACTATAGTATAAAGAATTAAAACTTTAGGCTAGGAAGTTTATAACGCACTCCACAATTTGAAGGGAAAGGGTATTAAAAATTGGGGGCCACATCTGTTTATTAGGGGTTCTCTAACTTTAAATATTCGCTGCACCCTTTGAAGGAATAGAATTTTCTCGTGGCATCCTACCCTATCTGTTTATATAGAAATATATTGCCCTATCATGGAGATCACACGACATCCGTCGCCTCCTTTAACGGCACCCCCAGGGTACCGCGACACTCAGTTTGAAAATCCCGACTGCAGGTTATTTAACATTGAAAAGAAAAAAGAAAAGTTGAAGATTTTTGCTTTTTATTTTTAATTGAATTTGCAAACCCCAACTCCCCCCCCCCCTTTCTAGGATTAACACTATACATAAACTATCGTTAAAAGCAATGTGATACATATTTTTCATATTTACGTCTTATTGCAACCGGCCGAAACTTGACTACATTATAATGTATATTTACACAAATACTATTTCTACTTATAACGTATAACTAGAGGGTTTCACTCCCTGCTCGCTTCGCTCGACAACCCTAGCCCGCAGCCTGCGGTTACTAAATGCGCCTGCGACGGATGGCAATCGATGACGTTAATGTTTTTTTTTTAAATAAATTCATGTTCCTTAAGATTTCGAGCACTGAGATAGAGTGGAATGTCTTTTTGTGGATGCCATGTATTCAACGGGACTTGGGTTGACCTGGTAGACATCGACAATTCGGAGGTGATAGGCTTATAGACACACTCGCAAACAGGCAGATGTGCAGAGGTTTTTATTGTATAGATATATCTGTACATTGAAACACAACAGCAGCCAAGGCACATATTATGAAAGAAAAAAATAAATCTGTTCAGGAAGCAGTAAGATATTCGGTTTAAGAACGAACACTTTGATGCAGTTACTCAGTATGAAGGTACAGTGTCCATATGTCAATGTCCTACTTATTCCAAAAGATGTCCTTAATTTTTATTTAGAGCTAAAACAACTAATACCATTTGTTATTCAAGTATAATAATTGTAATTCTAAATTAAAGGTACATTCCAAGCGTAGCAGGAGACAATAATCTCTTGAAGTAATCAAAATTTCCATGAGGACACAAGTTAGATGCAGTAAGGAAAAATTAAACTTTTCGAACATTTTCTATTATACACAGATTCTTGACATTGAGTGTACAGATGATATTGAAATAGTTGCTTTGCCTGCGCACATCCAAACTTTTGTGCATTTTTCACACGCTTAATAATAATTCTAGTCGTAAAGAGAAAAAAAAGTAAAGTTATGAAATAAAATTGTTAAACCATAGCGGCGTTTCTCAACTGTACATTTTTTGTTGTAAATTTTCAATTATATTTTGATTTCATGAAGCACAAAACACAGAACACGTAGAAACAACCTAATCAATTATTGGAGTTTTTCACTGGAGAAAAAAGTTTTCTACCACTTTCTATTTAATAGAAGTACGTGTTCATTCATTATGTATAGAGTACAAAAAGCCTATAGAAATTTTTCTCTTAAATTACTAAATGTTTATTTACTTATTTGGAAAATTAGGACAACTTGTTTCAATGACTACCGGGGTTGCCTTTTGTCAGTCACATCTTGGTATTTAGTGACAGTTAGTTAAATGGTGATCATTTGGAGTTTGCCATCTTTCCGTGACAACTCGGAGATATGCCAAAAAATGCCACTCGGAGATATGCCAGTGTTTAATCTCGATTCAAACCGATTATTTAGGAACTGATTCTCATATATATAATAGCCAATGATCAAGTAACACTCCTGACGTCATAAACAATGAAACTCGAGCAACGGCATGATAATTTGATAATATTTACTGGATTTCTGGTAATATTTGACACGCAGGGAAATGCTTTATTATGACGAGGCTGAACTGGATCCGGTATCTTAACTGTTTTACTGTGTCATTTCAGGAGAATGAAGAAACGAAAATGTGGTCAACAATTAACGTTATCTGTTGGAGTTTAGTGTTGATCCACTGGAGTTAAGGTTAAAAGTTCAACTATCAAAACATCACCAAACAAGCAACTGCTTTGTTCAAATGTAGAAGAAATTTTCACCCATTATACCTTGACGGGCGATTTTCTAGTATTTATATAAATGGATGTACGTGGATGGGTATGTATGTTCCTTGTACAAACTCAAATTAACTACGACGAGTTATTTCTAAACTTTGCTCCTCAGAGGTCTTTTAATGCTCAAGAATTTAACTGTTTTTTTTTTTTTTTGAAATGTCAAGGAAATTTATTGAGGCAAATTTTGAGTGATAAAATTACTCTTTTCCACACGTTGACAGGAAATTTCGCACGACTTTTTCATCTTCTATTTAAACCAGCTTGTTGAAAATGCGTCACTTGCGACAACTTTTATTTTCTATGCCAGGTCAAAACTAAATTCAAAAAATTGTCCTCAAATTTCAGAATTTTATTTCGCATTACTGTTTCCATAATTGTTTTTTTTTTCTTCAATTCATTTAGTTCGGGCTTCCCCATGTGCAAAATTCTTCAAATAAAAGAAAACTTAAAAATAATTTCTGTAAAACTAATTAATCCAAAATGTGGGTCTGAAGTGCACAAATTTGGAAAAAAAGGGTAGGAAACCTCAAGGAAAATTGTTTCTAGCCAATGCCATTATCACGCGGCCATGTTACGCAGCCACAGAAAGTCAAATAAACCATCTCGTTTCACTATTAAAAAAAATCACTTCCTGATAAAAGTGTTGCTTCCTGTTTTTTTTTATTAGTTTCCTCACCAATAAGTTCAGAAAGCAATAAGTGAAAAGAACTAAAGGTCTAGAATTTAAGAAACAATAGTTTAAATAAAAAAAGTACTTCCGAAAAATTCTCATTTTTGTCCACATCTTTGGTAATTTCTTGCAAAATGATTTAATTTATGAAATCCCCGTTTGTTATTTCCTTACTATACTGAAATTGTTCTTTCACTTCTCCAAAAGTAGCAGCTTCAGTTGGAAACATGGGATAAATGGATTAATGGTTGACCACTTTTTCATTTCTTTACTCTTCTAAAGTGACGGTTTCACTAGTAAAACCGTTAAGTGACCGGATCCCGTTTAGCTTTGTTAAAATAAAACCATTCCCTGCATGTCAAACACTACCAAAAAAATATATAAAATTTTAATGCCGTGACGCGAGTTTCATTGTTGATGACGTCTGCGTTACTCGAGCATTCGCTATTATATATATATATATATATATATATATATATATATATATATATATATATATATATATATATATATATATATATATATATATATATTAGGATGATACTTATGTTTCGACATAAAATCTCTATTTTTCTTCAAAGGTTTTCCTCCATTCAAATTATTATTCAGTGCTTCATCTCAACCTTTCGTAACAAAGCTTTTATTAAAAATTTGTAGCGTGAAGAAAATAATTGAAAAGATAAAGATCTCTTACCATATTTTTTCTCGAATCCGAATAAATAAAATTCTGGTTTTTGCTTTGAGGCTTTTCCTGTAATCAAGAGATTTTGAATGTTTGCTTTTTGGTTGTTTTTCCGCAATCTGCCGCAAAATTATACTGATTTTTTTTTCTTGTTTGAGCCTGATTGTTGAACACGGGTCACTTGATACAACTTCTATTTTCGAGGTAGACCGTGCAAAGTCGGAAGACGCAGGTAGTATTTACAGGCCAAAAGACGACAGCGAAAGATCAAATGCATTCGGTGATTAACAGTTCCCGTGGAGAGTTGCCACTCCCCAGTTTCGGGTTTTTATGGCAACATATATACAGGAGTGCCCACCTGCGGGGGACGGGGGGGGGAGGGGGTCATGGCGCAGAATGCGCCATTGAAATTTTTAGGGGATGTTTTGATGGGTATTTTTCGTATTTGGGGGGCTTGTGTTTCGGGGGCCTTCGAGATATTTAAGGGGTGCGCCCTTGCTCTTAGGGGGGTACGCATTCCTGATATAGACATAATGGAAATGGACAGAGTGCCGTGAGAAAATTCTAATCCTTGAAAGGGGTCCTCGAAAGGGAAAAGTTTGGGAACCCCTGGACATAACTTAACAAATAATTTATCTTTTCATCATTTTCTTTTTAATGGACTGTAGATTACATTTGGAGGTTAAAAGAAGTTGCATTACATAAGCTTCAATTTAAGTATCATTGCTGCAGAAGTTACTAAGTGTCCTAAATATCTGCTAATATCACAGGTTTACGCTTACATCAACCCCATATGGAAGGAAATCAAAAACATATACATACTATAGGGTAATTGAAATCTATTTCATTCGCAAGCAAATTCCTACAAAGTCCAGATTTTCCAACCCAGTTACTTTCAAGCAGTATTGAGTTAAAAGCAAAGCACAAAATTTTATCGCTCAAATTCATTTAAAGATGGATCTAAAAATAAAGAACTGAAACCTTGTTTTTGACATGAACTGACCATGTCACTTCAAAAACACCGTTTCGGCATACAAAATTAAAAAACAATATTCATGTTTTTGTTACAATTATTCCCTGAACCCACCATCAAAATGCTTTGTTCAGAAAGGCTTTATATTCAACAAAAATATAGGCCCATCTGATCCCATCAGGTTTCGCGAAACCACCCAAAAGCATAGTCATTAAGAGTCCGGCCTTACCATTCCATCCCAAGAGAATGCTAGTGTGTACGGAATTAAGGAATGCAATTTCCAGCCCCCATTCTCAGTCATTAAAGATAGAGAAAAATCCTTTTACGGACCAGATTTCATTTAATCCTTCTGTAAGAGACAGGGGTTAAGACGTAAATAACGAATGAGCAAGAAAGGAATAATGATGTCACTCTGATCGGAATATTGAAGATTATGCATTAGAATTCAATCATAGTGTATTTTTTATGTAAGTACCTGAAAAAGGCAAAAATATTGTACTTTTGCAGACTGATATATAAGCATAACAACAAAATGACCTGCTGTTGCAGAAGTCTTTAAAAAAACGAACTTTTGATAAAATTATTAAAATAAAGAATATATGGATTTTAATTTTCGTTAAAATGGGCTCTACATATAAGCCGGTTAGGCATATAAGCGGATTAGAATGCAAGTGATGGTTTCTAGTAATCTAAGGCTTGTAGAAAGCTTCCAGTAATCTAAGACATTCTTCGTTTCTAGTAATTTAAGGCTTGTAGAAAAATCAAAACTGCAAATTTTAACTTCAAGGAAAGAATTTGTATTTAAACATAAGTAATTTTTTCTTATGAATCAGTGCTCACCAAAAAATACCTTTAATTCTAATATGTAGTCATTTAACTGACTTTAGCCATCTTGTCATTTGCATTTACGATGGGTTTACTAAAGAAAAGTCGAATGCACAAAAACAAAGTTATGGCCGCTGGTTTTATCCGTGAGACGGAAATTGACTTCGGGGGCAGATTCAAGGGAAAGGGTCTTATGGTTCACGAATCCCTGCCTCTAAACCGTCGACAGTATGGTCCATCACATTATGTTTAAAGAGTTAATGAATAAAATGTAAACTATCTCAGTAATATTTAATTTATTTAAAAAAATAAAAGCATGTATTTAAAATCAGACTTTTTTTCATTGCTTAAGAAATTAATTCGTAAGGTTTTTTGGCCTAATAAGTAAGTTATTCTTAGTCACCTTGGTGCCTTTCATTGACATCCAAGCAGTTTCAGCCATTTTTTGTATTCAAAACCGCAAGTTTGTTCGTAGGGGGGGGGGGCATTCATCAGCAGAGCTCCCCCCCTAAAATGGTAGTGTGTATACATCCCAGACTGACTTAAACTACTGTCATTCTCACAGTAACAGCAAATTCAGTTAATGGACAATGTTTTCGCTCGGTTAGTATATGTAAGCACATTTTTGCGCAACTGAGAGAACGAAAGAAGGAGCCACAAATACTTAACTAAACCTGTGCTTAACTAAAACTGTGTTAACAAATGCTAAACAAAAACTGCTTATTTCCTTTTTGTCATACATCACTACCATTCTCACGTTCATACATTTTTTTTTTTTTTTTGTGTGTGTGCTACACGATGAAATTAATTTTGTTCAAACAATGATAATCACCGACTAATCACGTAAAGCGCAGAATCGAGAGAAGAATAATTACTTTGTTAACACTTAGCGTTTCGCAGGAAGCGTCATGTTATGCTTAATCTTTTTCCTCTTTTGTTTCTTCTTTTACAGTTGGTATAATTTACAACATATTCAAGCGTATCTTCTTTTAACAAAATTCAAACGCTGCGTTGTATATAATTGTGTGCAGAGGCATCCCGATGGGATGTCACAAGCAGTGGCGGAAATAAGGGGGAGGGGGTCATGGGTTCATGAACCCCCTCCCCCAAACCCGCAACATTATTTGAATGTCTGCTCGAAAAAATAAAAAACTTGATCGAAACCGTAAAAAGTGGATAACCGTAAAAGGAGGGGACGAGATCAGGGGGGTCATGCCCCCCTCCCCCCATCAAAATCTGCGACAATATTTTGTAATCTGTTTTACGTTTTATTGCATTAAAGTTGTGAAAATGACTGCTTAAATAAAGCTCAACCGAAACCATAATAAGAAACAGTAAATAGTTTTCGGATTTTTTTTAGGGGGGGGGGAGTTTAACTGTCACTTTTCTATTTACAGTATATGTATTTAAAATATGTAGACAGAAAAATAGCTTTTCTTCTGCGGCGCTGTGTTCAGGAGCCAGTATAATGAAAAGTAAGAAAGAAAGGTTTGACGCCCGATCGCTTTTTATGCAACAAATTTAATCAACGATAGTTGTTGTAAAGCTATATCCAAAGCTACAGGCATCGCTTAAATCGATAAAACATTTGAGTGTATAAATGTTGTATTTTATGTAAAGTGTCTGTACATTATAATTTCTTTCTGTTGTAATTTTTAGATAGTTTCGTTTATAGTCGCGCTGAGTTTACTTTTAAATGTGCTGTAAATAGTTAATTAGTTTAAATCAGTGCCTTGGATTTAGTGTCGTGCAAGAAATGTAGAACTCGAGTTCGTGTTAGCGCAAAACCTTCATTATACAAAGGTTCTCGTATATTAGCTCACCGTATTAGATGGAAACCCTGTTGAAAAAAGCTGTGTTTGTTAGAAGGAACTACAGATAACAAGGGTTCCCAATTTTTTTCCGACTCACGGCACCCTTTGACGAATTACAATTTTTTCACGGCACCCTAATCTATTTCAACGATACAAGAGTTTTAAAAAATATGGACAGCTCGCGGCACCCCTCGCTCCAACTTGCGGTAACCCAGGGTGCCGCGGCACCCACTTTGGGAACCCCTGACTTATTAAAAAAGCAATAAAGCGTTCCGGTGACAAAGCAAGTGTACTCTATTTTTTTTGGATGTTGAAAAAACTGATGATCCTAAAACCGAAGGAAACATATCTGGAGTACCTGTATCATACTCTGTGACTGCGACGTCTTCGTCAACCTCCGATTTTGTACAATTGTAATTAATCAGTCGGTGAGCAATTTAGCAAGTCCGAATTATATTTATAGAATATTTAATATTTAATTAGATTTTCGCCGCATTTTCTACTATTATTTTAAGTGATGTTTTACTATTATTTTAAGTGGTGGTTTTTGTTTTCTACATACAAGATGGATGTGTCGAGTATCATGCAAATTAATAATCTAAGATGGATATGTGTCCAGTATTATGCAAATATTTAATCAATCAGGGATTTTGTGATCCGAAATTTCCGAAAACTTTGAGTAGTCGTTTCTGAAAATTTTCGGTTTACATTCTAAAACTGAAAAATTATTTTAAAAGAAAACTCTTTAAATGAGTTTTATTAATGAGTCCGATGATTTTTTTACAAGCATATTTAAAGAGCTTTTATGATTTCAATTATTTTTGTTTGCATGTTTGAAGAGTTTTTACGGGGGGGGGGGTGTTGTTCGTAGAAGAAATTTTTTGTACGTTAAGACTACGTTCTTAAGCATGAACCCCCTCTCTAAACGAAATTCTGTATCCGCCTTTGGTCACAAGAGGTCACTGTGACCACCCGGAAATTTCTTCATTTGGCATGTTTTGTTCGACAATACGGCAGTTTTTTATTGTATATGTTTAATAATTTTTAAAGGCGCACTTTTCACAATTCATTGCTGTATTACGCATTCCTACCTGATCATATTATAATGTCAATCAATATAAACTTTTGTTATTTATCAAATTTAACTCACAATATTTATGTTTTACAGTCATCTAAAGAACTCATATAAATAGTTAAAGTGTTCAATGATGTATAATATTTATTCAGTAAAATTCCTAGTTTCATTCAGAGAGTTGAGAACTCCTCCTCCCAAAAACTTGATTTCGGGTGCCTCTGAATGCGTAATTGTTTTTTATTGAAATTAATTATGAAGAAAAATGAAGGTGTAAGTGTTCGCCTATTTCATAAAAAAAAGCTAATTCTATAAAGCATAACGTGTTATCTGTTTATCCAACATGAACTACGTGTATATTAACTTTTTTCCTCCAAAAATACCGTTTGAAACAAAAAAATCAGATATTACATTACATTAAAAATTGTTTTTCCTTCTTGTTCGGAATCCAAATGAAAGTCAATTTTTATTAAATTGTGTTTTAAAATGTAAATACGTACATTTTTCGAAGCGCGTTTTTTCTGCATCACATGCATGCTGTATAACCATTTTATTTGAGTAAATGGCCTACTATTTTACTAAACGGTATTTGATTACTTTCAGAAATCCGAACAGTTTGAAAATCTGAACTACCTATGGTGTTTCTTAGTTCGGATCTTTTGCGTTATACTGTAGATACTTTTTTTACCCCACAACAATTTCCAATAATTTTTGCATTCTTTCATTATTTTTCAACTTCAATTGAAAAAGGAAATTATCGCATGGTATGTAAAATCCTACTCCGGGGGGCATCAAGCCATATGAACGTAATCCTTAACAAAAAAAAGAAACCTTGTTATTCATTTACCGGTGTTAAAAGAGCGGCACTTCAATCCTCTGTGAGAACCAAGCGGTCGTTTTTCTGAACTCCCTGTCTTAAAAATAACAAACCCATGTATGAATTCTTGGGCAAAAAAAAAAAATCAGTACCCTTTTCAATTTATTACTTTAATAAAATATGTGGCTTAATTTCAAAATATACTGCGTGCCAAAAAATTAACAGAACTCAGGTTGTGATACAAACTTAACCTAGGCAAAGGTCCAAACAAAACAATTATCCACCATGTATAATTATCTCGATTCAATACGACTGCAACAGTTCTCAACAAGAAAAATGTCATTTCATTTCTCAGAATTGCCTTCCTGGTCTTCATATTTTTTCTTTTACCCCGGAAAAAATATAAATCCGAAACTTTTTGAGACTGAAAGAAGAAAACTTTTTGGAAATGTGTTGTCTTCTTGGATGTCTGCCAGGAGGAAGAATAACCACCTTAAATCCCCGCTTGTCTGCAGCAGCTACAAATGAGTTAAGTTCAACGCAGACATGCTCGAACTCATAAATCAAATTCACAGCGCAAAAGATCAAACTGTCTTAGAAAGACCATAAATTCTACTAGAAGGAATATCTCGAGTGCTAATTCATAAACAAAGAATTCTCAGAATCAGAATGTTCTTGATATTTATACAACTTTCTTTCAAATGCCTAACTTAATCAAAAGCGTGATCTCTAACTAGATATTAAAAGAAAGCATGTTATATTAATTATATTTTGAACTTTCTGGACTAGGTTCGATTCCAATTATCTAAAACCTTGTGTTAAAATTCTAATTCATTTCAAATAGCTGGACGATTTCAAGAAGTCTAACAATAGGATGCTCACTTTTGTCAATTTTTAATCGAAACTGGCGGAGCACCAAATTTTCTCGCACTGTTAAGGGGGTCTGGAACCCAAAAATCGTCAATCTTGCGTTATTTTTTTTTTTTTTTTGTCATTTATAAACTTTTTTTTTTTTTCTGCTTAAAAGGACGTTTGAATCTTATTTCCATCTTACTTTGAACCAAAGATATAATTGTTTTTGTTGCATGCATTTAACTGATACTACAATTAACTTTACAACTTTAAACACGTTTTGCTCCATCATGCAGTTTTTCCCGATTTTTTTAAATTCAAACTCTTATAAGTCAAGAACTGATAAAGATAAAGTAATAAAATTTGGAACATATCTTTTTGAATCAGTTTAATTTTTATTCGACAAATTAAAAAAAAAAAAACCTTTACTGCAAAAGATATGATTTTAAAAAACGTATCTTCGAATATTTCGAAATTTTTCTTAAAATATTTTCCATTTTAAATTAAATGAATATGTTTTGAATCGCTGAATAAAAATTGAAGCTTAGATATTTGGGCATAATTTAAAAAAAAATAAATTGACCAAGAATATTTTGAGTTTTAACGAATTAAAGCAACCTTATTTTTTAAAAAAAGTAAATTTAAATAAAAATATGTTTTTCAATATATTTATGTTATAATTTTGCTTATTAAATAGATAGTGAATCAGTGCAAAAAATTTACAAACACTAAACTGTTGAAGTTTCCAATAACTTTAAATAATAGAGTGATTAAAAAGAAATGGTTGCAGTGATAATTGCGAAATTTTCTAATTGAAAATCCCTTTCTTTTACGCGCAAATTGCTTAACTTATTGAAAAACTACGAATGCCACTGGAACGACTGGCATGTGACACAATTTGCTCTTTGGCACATTACATCACCTGACTGAAGAAATATTTTTCACACGGTTTATTAAAAGATTTTTCATCAAGTGGTGAGTTATACGTGGTCACTGCGATTGGTGCTCTACTGCTGTCGAACCCTATGAATTATTCAAAGTTAAAAGAACATTCTTCTATATCATGAACTAATTAGTCCTTCATGGCGCTCTTTTCTAAAAACGCTTTAAACCGGGAATTTTCGTCACATGCCGGTCGTTCCAGCGCCAATTTCGTTTTTCAAAACGCTGATCTGTTTTCGTAAGGAAAAAAGGTGTGGCTCAAACTTTCGTTTGCATTGATGAAAGGAACTGGATAGCTCATGCAGTAGATTGTCAGACTTTCAACCGAACGGTTTAGAAATTGAGACTGTTCGACTAGTCTGCCTTTATAGCATTTTTAAAGAACATTCTTCTATATCATGAATTGATCGAACCACCTTCTTTAAAAATTAATGCAGCGGGAATGCTCTTTGAGAAATATGTTAATTTTGTTCATATGGTGTTTGTACGTGATATTTTTATAGTAGGGCTATAAATTTCAGACGCAAATGATTCGCGTGAACCACATTGGGCATAGTAAAATTGTCTTTACAAATACAAAAATTGTACATGAAAAAAAAAACATAACGGATAACCGGAGTCTATTTCCTGAAATAATTTTTTTTACAAAAGCTAAATATTACAGTTCGCCATTTTTACTTCCTTTTACAAAAAAAAAAGGAAGTATTGTATTCGCGAAAAAAAATTTCACTCAAAATTCGGCCTTAATTTTCATTTTGCTCGCCCCCGAATTAATGTTGAGTTTTTTTTTCAACCCGACCACAAGCGGATAAGTACCTAAGATCGTATAAAAACCCGAAGTATCCATTTTTACATTCCCCGAGTTAATTACAACGACTTTTCTTGTGACATCCGTATGTTCGTACGTATGTATGTGCGTATGTATGTCGCATAACTCAAAACCGGTATGTCCTAAAAAGTTGAAATTTTGTACGTAGACTCCTAGTGGGATCTAGTTGTACACCTCTCCTTTTGGTTGCATTCGAGTGTGTATAAAGGGGTCTTTTGCCTCTTTTTGGGGGGAAATCATTGTTAATTTCGATGTATAACTCAAGTGGTTTATTATTTGGTGGACACTTGGCGATATATCGCCAGTCTTTTGGTCGCCAAGTTTTGTCACCAAGTTGGCGACAAATTTGGCGATTTTTTTTTTTTTTTTTAATCTGGTTACAATTTGGCCACTAGTGGGGATATTTAGAGAATAAACTATTGAATCACATTAAAATTGCCAATAATGGAAAAATGACATTAAAAGTGGAGTAAAAGGAAGTCATGTGATGCACACATCAGCTCGTCAAGATAAATCTTCAAAACTTTGCAAAGCACTAAATCTTACACTCCATTCACTTCAATGACACTCATTATTACCTGTGAAATACGGAAAACGCAAATAAAAGTTTGTTTAAAATGCAGTTTCAGTATTCGATGATCCATTATTATACAAGTGCTTACCTACGTTATCCATAGAACTAACTTCATAAGATTTTTATACTGCACTTGTTTGAAGCTCGGTAATCAATCACAGACTAGTAAGTTGTAAGGCATGATTGTAAAATTTTAATCTTGTGATATTAAATCAGAATTCACGACAGCGAATGACAGGGATACATTTATCATACGTGTATCAAAAGGATATAAGTTTAAAATGCTCTAAGGATAATGCATTATGGTTTAACTACGATTTGATGAAGAATATAATCGATCATAGGGTTAAAAGGAGAGATCAATTTTTCTCTGAGTTCACGTCACATTAATGGGAGGAACCGACGTCTCATTTCTCAATAATTGTAAAAAAAAATAAAATGCGTAGACTGAAAAATTGAGTCTGTTTGTAAAGAAAGATATGAAGAGCTTGGGGCAAGAACGTAATAAGTGACACTTTTGAAAAAAATGAGTTTTTTGTTCTAAATGTTGCTTTGATAATTGAAATAAACATGACAATGGATTATGTAATTGTCAGAAAAATGTACCTGGTTTTAGTATTGCAGAATATAGAAAGTATAATGTCTATAAAAATATTTGAAAGAATGGGTTGGGCACTAGGTCAACCTACTGCCTAGGTCCTAGATGTATCAAATCAATCATTTTTTGAAAAAAATATAAGTTTCATACTGGAAAAAAAGAGCAATTTTATCATAGGTGCCGTAGTTATTTGGTAAGATATGAATAAAAACACTATGTTACATTTTATTCTCAAGAGTCTTAATGGTTTCAATGTTAAACTAACAATTCTACTGTTTTTTAATTGAAAGCAATTTATATCAATTGAAAATTGAGTATTCCTAATGTTTTAAGTGACTAATTATTTTTAACAAAAAAATAAGTAATTAATTGTACAATCTAGCTGTTCGAATAACAGAGTCATTGCTTATTTACATTCAGAAAAAGTTTTAATTATATTTCGAGTTATACAAATAGTTACTCTTTTGTTAACGAGAAGAAGAAACAATGAACTGAAAGCCAAAAATTTGAATCACAAAATATCTCTCTTTGCTTTAAACATCATCCTACCTAATTAATTGTATGCAAACAGTTAAATAAATAGCAGTAACAACATTTTTCCCAGAATGACAAGTTGGAATTGAAGCACTAGAGAGCGATAAGCATTAACAGTTACAAAGCTGAACTATTCAAGTACGAAAATTTAAATTAAAATGCGTCGCAATTATGTTTGGTTTAATAATACATAGAAAATATGGTGTTGCCTCGACACAAAGTGCATAATTTTAGAATTTAAAGTATTTTACGTGTCTTAAAATTGTACTTATATTACTTGGTAAATATAGAGAACGGTAATTTCAATAAATAGTAAATAAGTAATGAACAACGTTTTAACGCACAAAATTAGCAGATTACTGCATATACGTGTTTTGGAGTTACAGGGAACTCTTTTTTCAATGCAAAAAGACGACCTTTTGGATGTGAAGGTATCCGGTAAAAGCCGCGAGAAAGAACAAGATACAGCTTAAATAGTAAAAATAGAAAATTAACAAAACAAACAAGACAAAATGTAAGTAAGAGCCGAAATTTACTACGTGATTCTATTAAAGAAAAACCTGTTAAGCAATCAATTTCACAAAAAATTAGATAATAATAAATTTAACTGACAAAATGAAACCGCTGATGAAAATATTAGCAACAGATTTCATGTTAGGAAAAAAATGTAACGAATTTAATTGAAACATTTAGTCCAAATTTCAATATTCAAAAAAATTTGATAATTTTGCAAGCACCTGAAATCTGAAATTGAAATAACAAAGACTAAATGTAACGTACGAAGTATAAGTGAGGGGGGGACCTTTTCAAATTCAATTTTCATTGGATCTTTGTCAAATTTCCCAAAGACGACCGTCGATGCTCAGGAATTCACATATGGTCCCCCCCCCCCTTATGGGGGCAAATTTTCTTGGGGGATTTTCGACAGAAAATCCATGAAACGGAATGTTCCCGCCTATTAAAAACAATGTCTGAATTTTTGGAGTTGAAGAAAATACAATGAGGTCTGAATTTAAATTTTGAGACATGAAATTGCTTTCATTTAAGTCTGTTCGTTGAATATGCGTCCCTTGACACAACTTTCATTTCCAAGATAGACCTTTTAACTACGGGAAATGCAGCTAGTACCAGTATAGAACAACCATAGAAATAGCAACAACAGTAGTGGATTTACCATGTCGTAAATGTCGGAATCAAGGTTTGCCTACAATATAGGGAGAATCCGAATTGCTATATGAAATATACTTTTCAAGTTATAAAAGGCCCTAAAAAAGCAATTCGATGTGCAAATAGCTTGTTGCAAACAAATTCCCGAACAAGTTTTGCCTTATATTCCATTCAACATTATCTACAATTTATCAATGGTTTGACTGGATCTCACTAAATGTGGCGAAACTGACACTAAACCCAGCATCTTTTTTTTTTTTTTTTTTTTTTTGTCTGTACTAAATTTTTTTTCCACCATGGCGATACATAACAAAGAAATCCACAAACTACTCCAGAAAAATACTGGCAATATTTCACCATGTGGTTCCCAATACATGACATTGAAATTAGCATTGACGACTGCAAGAAAAAAAACAAGCTTAGAGACCTCCAATTGAAACCTAAAATGGGAAATGAATGTGTGGAGACTATGAAAGTTTCCAATTGGTGACCCGCATTTCTAGATTCTACGGTCCGGGAAATCTTTCGGGAAAATAAATTTTTGCATTAAAGCCTTTCAAAACTTCAGCCGTGTTTTACACCCAAAATAATGGGATTGTTTTCATCAGTCAAAAGTACTACTTGACTGAACTATTATAACATTAAAATTGATAGAATGAGCAAAAAAAAAAAACATGGAGCTTGGAAAATCTGGTATTTTCAAAACGTTTGATTTTCAATTAATTATTTTTAATGTTTAATTTTTTAAATCAGGCGTGGTTTTTATGACGTCACAAGTAATGAACTTTGGAGCGCTACTCTACTGGTGAGATGAATGCTTACGCTTGTTGTCTACCGCGTTCCCAGATTATGAAAATTAAGAATATAATTAAATATTGCGCTTTACGCTTGCTATTAACCATATCGTTGCAAGTACATGTGAGTAAAGAAGCGAACTAAATAGTGTACTCTGCGCTAATTGCATCAGTGAATCGTTTTGCATCACTTCTGATGTCATGTGCAGAAGCGTACAAAAATAAAATTAAATCTGCACACAAATTAAAATATAACTGTTAAAAAATATTAAACTTTGTCAAATTATTTAAAGAGTGGTCAAATCCTATGTTTTTAAGCAAGCTCTTTCAGAAAAAAATACTTTTAAAATTTCGGAAACGACACCATTGAGACTCTTCACGCCAGAAATTGAGATGGACATCGTTTTTGGCTGCTGCAAGTCGAAAATCTACGATCCGGTACTGAACCTTTGTTTTCATCTGCTGCCCTCCAGTACTTAGCAGTTGGACACACCTGAACCCCTGGACAAAATATACATACAAAATTTCACCCTTCTGCGGCATATCATTTTTAAATGATTCTAGATAGTCCACATATACGCAATTGCAGACGTATCGAAATAAACTCGTTATAACTATCTCCGGAATGGATACAATGGATAGCTTGGTTGCACATAAATTTGCATGTGTTCGTGGGGAATGCAATCATTCGGGTTGATGAATATGAAAACCTAGGCTGGCATTTGGAAAATTGTCATTGAGAAACAATCTTCGTCAATACCACATTTCCTTTGCTTCGATGAAAGAAGTGAAAAATTCGCAATCTTGAAAGCGGGATTTCTTTTTTTTTTTTGACCAATCACGATTGCTTATTGCTTTCATTTGACTGTTTTTGGCGTCCTATCATTTTATTTTCCCACCGCCGCCCTCCGGCTCCTTACGGTGCTGCTCCTATAGCGAAAACCCGTCTCCAGGTTGCATCCATGTCCTACACACACGCGCATTACATACACAACTACACACACACACACATACACAAACACACACACAAACACAGACACCTACACATAGACACACACAAAAACATACACACAACTACCCACACATTCATGCCTGCACACAGACACAAACACATATGCCTACACACACATACACATACCCCCCACACACACAAACACGCACGCCTACATACACACACTCGTGATTGCGAAAAACCTAATTTGAATTCAAGATGTCAAACTTCAAATTATTTTTTTAAAGTTTTTTTTTTTTTTTTTTTTTTTTTTTGTTCGAGTCACTACGATGCGCCCGTAGAGAACTATAGATGCCGACCTTATGCGATATTATGTACTAGGACCAGCATTTACGAATGGCGGCTGTTCTTAACAGAAATTCTCATGGATTCGAGAAAAAAAATTTCATTTAAAAAAACCATGCCTTTATCCGAAGATAATTAGAAATTTGAAGTCAAATGTTTTTCCGCTAAAATGGAAGTTTTCGCGAAATATGAACCTCATTATACCGTAGTTCGTTTACTGAAATCTGAATTTAGAAGTCGCTTTTTTTTTTTAAGGCTCATATTTGCGTATTGAAGTTACTATAAAATAATAATAATAATAATGAGGAAACCAATACATTTTCGTTTAGAAGTACGCTTTATTTCAAAGTCCCTAGAGAACACAAGTCTTTTGAATTCTTGCAAAACTTTATCGGAAAAAGTTGTTTTAAAGTATCTTGCCATCAATACTGATAGCCTATTTATGAAACCAATCGAGGTTTCATATAAATATTCGATGCATTTTGGATGAACATAGTTATTTTATCCACTATATTTTCTTCAAGACGTCGCAATTTCCAAACAATAAAAAAACATTTTATAATACAGATACGTGTGACAATAAATTTGCATTTTGGAATAAAATAGTTACTTATAAAATGGGTATTTACAATTAATATTCAATATTAATATAGTTGAGAACGTCTCTTTCATTAAACAAGATTATTAATAGTAAATTTGCATGCTAGGAAATAATTTATGTAAGGATCGTTCGCACAGGAATTTCGTTTTACGGAGGCAAGTTATTCAAACCTACATAAGAAGCCATGATTTGATTTTAATGATTTTTAACGAAATGTCTTCGCTTTGTAATACTTACAGTTTTGCTTGCATTCCGTACTTCAAGCTAAAACTGCCTTTTTTTTCTGCAATTTGTAATCTTTTTAATTGATTTTATTTTGACATGTGTGGGTTTCGAACAAAATTTATTATAGCTGTACTACTAGGTAAACGAAGGTAAGCGTACTGTACAGCTGTACACTCAGCTCCGACAAATTGAGCTATGGTCTTTAACAAGTCCATTTCTTTCAAGGGAGAGCAATCAGTAAGAAGAGGCATTGTTAGGCGCGATTGAGCTACCATTGCAACCCTTTTATTGGCGAGAAAATCCCTTACCGCTTGCTAATAGTTAGGTATAGTAATATTGTTCGCCAAATGGGCAATACACTGCCAACTAAATCCGCAAGTTCTTAAGTCGTGTTTTCTCACCCCTATTTCAAGTAATGGAATCGTTGAACTTGCCTGAGGTGGACAGTATATGCTTTTGTTGCATACCAAGCATTATTTCTTTTATTACACTATTTATGAAATGTAATGACTAAAACTTATCATCGTAAGTTAATATTTCACCCAAAATATCCTTATCAAAAGTAGCTGTCATCGTGTAATGAAAATTACTCAAATAAATCTTAATAAAAAAGATGAAAAATGTACCTGTTGTAGTTGTGGCAGATATGATAAATGACATTTGAAATCATAGAATTTTATTTAACTATGAATCGCAATATCATTTTGCGTAACTATATTTTATTCATGAAATTAATATCAAAATATACTAGCACCATACTGATGCAATAAATTCTTAAGCTTCTGAAAAATACATCACACAACTATTTTCTGACGGTGCCTTGAAATATTTCTACGAAAAGTCGTATCATTTCGTGGGGTGAAAGCTACAATTATGTAACTACAATTCAGATTTTTTTAATACTGTTTTCGTGGAAACTCAACAGCAACTTCGTAGTTTCTGGAGTCTGTGAAGACTTAGCTTAAATGCTTTGAATCTGCCATTTCTAAATGTTACTAAACTAGAGGTATTTATGACTTTCGAACAAAATTCTCAACACAAGTGAAACATTCTGTATTTTCCAAATTTTTAGTTACCAAGTTGTAAATACTCAGCCGAGGATATGGTTTAGATAGGAGGTTTCATGGTTACATAAGGATAGCAATTATTTGAATGATTTAACGGGACCCATTACGATTATCTTAATACCAAACGATAAATTTTAGTTGATGCAATTTTGAATCCTTGTTCATATATTAATCGTTATGTACAGATTTCACTAAGATAATATCATTGTAACATGTAACGCAAAACTAAATGAGATTGTATATATTTAGAAGGAAAATCAATGCACGTTGGGTGTGATCTGTAGAATAATTAATTTGTAGAAAAAATTCAACAAGTATCACGATATCAAGCAAAACTGCCGATTACAAATGTTATTTAAGTTCTAATACTTTGTTAAAAGTCGTTATCGAAATAGCATTATACTTTTAGACCACAATAAAGTAGTATCAAAAGTTACATTTTATTTGTATAAGGAAAAAAGAAAATCTAACAATGAGCTTAAAAAACAAACAAAATGCTATGGTGCATTTTTGAAAGATATTTTAAAAACCTTGTATTAAATCAAAAAATAAATTAAACTACGCACAGGGCTTTTGGTAGTGACTGAAGCAGTGATTTTCACTATAGATTCCATATGCTTAAAATGCGGAAGCCCCAATATGTTGTTTATGTATGTATAATTTGTACTACTCAAAACACAAATTTAATTTCAGATTGGATAACCTAAAATATCGTACTTTATTTTTGAAAGGCTTTCAAGCAACATTTAGGAATAAAAAATAAGGACAATAGGTAGTAATAAGAAAAGATCAAAGATGGGGGGGGGGGGGGGGGCAAAGTTATAGCCAAGCAGAAAGGAACAAAAAAAAAATAATCATTCTTCGGTTACCCAAAATACAAAAATAAAAAATCTCGATGGAACGTTTGCACCACATTGAGGCACACAGATATACAGTTTCAAAAAAACTATACGGATCTAACTGTAATATTAAAAGACAAAACATTTGTTGTTTGCGTAATGACACTCTAATAAATTATTTTTTAAAATCATAGCATACATTTCAAAAGCATAAATAAACTATCCACAGGACTTTTGGGGAAATGTATTGCTTTCAGAAAAGTTAGCAGTAAACTTAAAAAACAAAACCTTCGTTGTTATTGTGACAGCACGATTTTTTTTTTAAATCACAGCATTTCATGAGAAATATATACTACGCCCATTGTTTGGTTATTAACGGTTTCAGCGAGACCATAACAATTAAACAATTAAGTTTCAGAGCTCCAATCGTGGTATGTAGCATGCTTGCTTTCAATTGACAACATTATATTAGAAAAATATCTCTTAGTGATTTTTACTATTTTCGTGAATAATAATAACAACCTAACAATTAGCTTAAAAGACATTCAATGCACGTTTTTCAAACGTGGAGAATAATTACAAAAACATAAATAAACTACTCACAGGGCTCTTGATGATATCTACTGCTCTCAGCAAACCCATAATCGCACAAATACACTAAGCTGAGGAACAGGAAGATAAATATCCACTTCGTCATTGATAGGCATGTTACAATTGTCTGGCACAAATCAAGCACCACTAGCTCTCAGAGCAGAGCGTCCGGATCGCGCGTCTGAATTCCCGGACGACCAGAAGTGACAATGAATTGCCGGACCGTAGCAGGAAAGTGGGGAGCCTTCTTGGCGCATTTTTCTTTGCGCATCACCTGCGCATAGGTGAAATTCTTTAAGTTTCAAGCATCTTGTGCTACTTTGTGTGTGTGTGTGTACTTTAATAACATTGCACAGCGTTTAAATTCAGTTTTTGAAGGCACGTGACTTTACAGATGAGTGTTTTTATTTAGTCTGGCTATTTTATTTGCCGTCTTTATTAAAATCTATATTTTAATGGTTTGTTTATTGTATTTGGGGTTAGTTATAGCCAGGAGCGTTCCGATGCGAGGTCACTGAAAAATCCCAAAAATTACCTTATTCAGCAAAGTTTGGAGTTCTGTTCAGCAAAATTATCAGTATAAGTGCTCCAGTAGACGGCTAGAAGGACATAAAACTGCATATAAATAAAATATTTATAACTCAAAATGGGATATGATGCATTCCCACATTCCTTCACCTGTCTCCAACTATCATCCAACAACAGTGAAGTCGTAAGTACGTTTTATTAAGCAGTAATGAGTCATTTTATTTTAAATGGTGTGCCCATTATCCTAGTTTGCGATTCTGGTTATTTTTTTCTTAAGATGACACTTCCTCTTTAAATGATAAGTACCCTTATTTTTTTCGTTCTGATGTAAATTTGCTTTTACTCATGTTTTAATGGACAGTGGAACATTACGTTTCAATTAAAAAATAAACTCCTTCTTCGGCTCAATTATTTTTTAGAGGGGTGCCAACCATTGGGTACTGAATTCTTCTGCATTTCCAATAGTCGGCCATGGCAGATTGACCACTGGTTCTATACTGTTTTGTTGATGTACCCAGTAGTCAACTGTGTACCTAATATGGATTTTCTAATGTTTATCAAATACTAATTGAAATAGAGTATTGACAGATCGGCAATTTAGCTGTTTTGAGAAAAAATTCTCTTTCTAATGTTATTTCCTCTAAAGAAAATGTTTAAACTTTCTGCCTAAACTTTTTTTGACAAAAGGGAGTTATTTCGTTATTTTATTGCCTCTATTGTTGATTTTAATTTATAATTCTTGAAAACTGGTGTTGTAAATTTAATCCATCTTTACGTTTAGAATAAATGTTCTATTACTTTTAACAGGTTATTACCAAATGGCGATTTATCGACTTTCTTATCAAACCATCTTACGTTTATGGTTTGATTTTAAGGCTGATTACTTTAAATGTTTGGTAACACTTTTTATTACTGCCTCCATAACCAATTATTTGTTTCCTTGGGTTTTCTTCTTTAAGAAATCAAAATTTATTTCTTGTTTAAAATTATGCTGACTTAGATTCAAAATTCAATTACGTAGCTACTAATTCCATTTTAGTTTATTCATCGTTCACTAATATTCTTGTTGAAGGATGCATGATTATCTTCATGACACCCCAAATATCTGAATTTTCAATTTACCTACATACAGGCCAGTCACTTGGTCAATCAATGGGGGGGGGGAGGCAATTGATCTCTCTCGATTTTCACAACATAATGCAATTATGCATTTTTGCTTGTATTTTGATGCTTTTTTTCATTTAAAATAAACTGCATTCATGGGGATGGGCATATCATTTGCCCCCGCTCCCCTCATCCCCCGCCGAAAAACTTTGAAAGCACGGACAAGCATACATAATTCATCTTACTGCAGTTCGTTCACAACGAAGTCCCATTGTTTTTTATGATTAATTTTGCTTTAGACGTGACCTTGATTGCTAATCTTTTAAGTAAAAAGATTTTTTCTTTTATTGTTTTGATGTGAAATTATTTATATCCAAAACTACAATTTTAATTTTGTATTCCATCTGTTGAAGTTTCGTTGTAATGAACATAGACTAGTCAAATGTCAATCATATTGATCAATAATTCGCTCTTTATCGGTCATGAATTCTATCAAATCTTTCGTTCAGTCTTAATGTTAACATAAACAGTTACCTCTGAAAACTTTTCTTGCCAGAATGGGGGGAAGGGGATTCTCGTGTTTTGGAAGTTTTCAAAATCCCTTCCCCCCCCCCCCAAAAAAAAAAAAATCCGGCTTAACCCGGGTCTTTTCCATTCAACGAATTTCTTCTTTTGCAGTATATGATATCATTTTAGTTAATGACGTAGAACAGGGGTTCTCAAACTTTTAGGCTCTGCAGCCCCTTTGAAGACTGACATCAGGTCACCCTCCCCCCTCTCTCTCCGTACGTGCTAAATACAAGCAATCTAATTGGAAATTGGAGCTGCTATGAATAGCTGAAAACAAGTAAATAAGGAAAAATCTAGATAGTTTCACCCACGAAAATATAACTCAACTGTTCAAAGCTTTTTTTGAACAGCTCATTACTAGAACATATGAAATCCAAGATGAAAAGAAGTAAAGCCAATTTTTTGAGGTAATTTAGGTTTCAAGTGTGGTTGGCGTACACATTAGTCACTTTCACAACATTAATGAGAGGGTTGATTTTATTTTTTCTGATATACCCTAACGCTTTATCCCCCCCCCCCCGCTTTGAGATTCTTTTGAACCGCCCTATCTCCGTAGGTTGAGAACTGCTGATGTACAAGTTAAATAATAAAAAAAAATTGCAAGAGATGCAGATTCAAACTGATTGCAGTTTAGAAGATAATATAGATAAACATAATGAAGAAATCCAGAATGCAAAATTTTTTCGTAATCACCTGGAAAAATTATTTTTTTTAAGTACACTGCTGTGCTGTAAGTTTCGCAATCAATTTTGTACAAATTTATTCACTTACACCTCATAAGAGTAACGAAAATGAAACGGCCGACAGCTGGCTCGTGCATGGACGAGCATTGAGTTTATATGGCATTTTCTTGTATTAAAACCAGCTTGGTTTTTAAAATAAAAAAAAATATTCCAGAAACAACCCCACTAAAAAGGACCTCAACATTTTCTGCAGAAAGTGCTACTTTTTTGAGAAAATCTGCAAAAATCTGAAGAAATTTTTAAGATTTAGTTTTGCCTCAAAAATATCTTGAGAATTTTTAAAGACATTTTAGACACACTCACAGTTTGCTAAACTTGGCTTAAAATTTCCTGCACTAATTTGAAAAGTGTTTCAGACTATAGTAAAATTTGAAGATTTTTTTTTCAGATATCATGAACATCATAACAACGAGGAAAATGACTGTCGCAATTTTTTTTTTTTTTTTTTCAGAATATTTTAAAATTCTTGTCAATTTTGGCCCAGAGAATTTATATTGGGGGATTTTCTCACCCCCATGGGGGGACAATCCCCCATCAGGGGGGAACCCCCATGGGGAAGTTTTCCTTTTTCAATCCAGTCTTTATGTCAGATTTTCGCCACATTTGGCAGAGGTGTTTCGTTAGGAATTTCAATTGTTGGGGCTTTTATACAAATCCAGTTTAGGTCAGATCTTTTCCAAATTTGACATAAAGGTCCTTCTATATGTGACGGAATTTACACAAAGAATTTTCCTCTTTGATGGGCGGGGGGGGGGGGGTACTAAAAAATCTGTGATACGAAATGTTTTTGCTTATTAATTACAATGACTGACATTTTGGGATTTCAAAAAAAAATCCAAAGAGGTCTAAATTTAAAATTTTATTCATTACATTATTTGCTAAAATTTTTCACTATCATTTTTTTTCTTCTCCCAAATATTTTAGTCTGAGTCTGGAACACATTCGTCACTAGACACAACTTCCATTTTTGAGGTATATCTTGCAACACAGACAAAATTTTACATATTAGAATTTTATATATTACTGTCCGTGAACTAGAGGTGATAGTGGACAGAACTAAAATTATTTAAAAACGGAGTGAAATTTGAGGAAACTATGAGAAGCTCGACCATCCCTCCCCCCTCCCCAACGAAAAAACTCTTTAAATATGCATACAAAAATCATTGAAAAAAAACATTTTATTTTTTTTTAATTTTTCACTTTTAAAATGTGTTGTCAGAACAAAAATTTGGAAATCCAACCAAAAATGTTTCGAAAATTTTAGATTACAAACACTCCTGCTATGAACATTTTAATACTAATAGTTGGAACTTTAACTAATAGTTGGAATTTTAATATGTGGCAGTGAGAAGCAAAATGATCTATGTGAACTTTTTAATGTTTTGAGAAAAACGCATTTGAAGTTCAGGTCCTATAGATTCATTAAATTTTTTTTCTTTCTAAATCCTGCAATATAGCAACAGTTACCAGTGATATACAGCTTCTATCTCTTGCTCCAAAACAGGGGAAAGGTTATCCTACCATTTGTACTGGTTATCTAAACTTTTTATTTTGGTACTTATATCACATTGCTTCTCATTGCCTCATATACAGTGAAGCATCGTTTAAATGTTTCTAGTTTATACATTTTTATCATTTATAAGTTTTTTAAATTGGTTCCTGCCACGTCCACCACATATTAACGTATATTTATTGTACGTTTTCCCCTTCATACGCTTTTCTCATACAGTCCCATCAAAAACGTTTAAACCGCGCTTCACTGTATATTACTTTCATTGAGATAATTTAATTTACTAGTTTAAAATTTTGTAAAATTTAATTATTCATGCAGTTAAGAACCCTGCCATTTTTAGCGAACATATGTGTAATTGTTACATTTCATATCGCCAGAAATTTAGAAAATGTATTTATATGCATTATACAATTTTGCATTGTATATGTATTACCCAAGCTTGTGAAATTTTTAAAAAATTAGAAGATTTTTAGTTTGAGAAAAAAGAATGATTTGAATTAAGAACAATGTTAATGAAACACAAAATTTGTAAATAATTGCATACAGGTACTTCAGTGTTATGATTTAATGCTGAAAACCTGCTTTCATTCGATGTTCTTTCTTTTTGGAAAGGCATTTAGCTTTTCTTTTAATCCGAAACCATGTGACGTCAATTTTGTACTTCCATAATGATGCTAATTTGTCTATTTTCAGCAGAAAAGTATTCTGTTTAATTTCTCCGTAAAAAGGCAAGAATTAAAATGAATGAGTACAAATTTGATTATATAGTCACAGCAGCAGGTATTAACTTCTTAAATATTGTGTGTGTATACATGTGTGAAACAAATATAGCCGTATGAAAAAATATATCTCAAAGAAAATTTTTTTTATTTAAATAGAATGAAAACATGTCAATGCATATATATTATTTATTCATGGAGTAAAAAAGCATTTTTTGCCAAAAATTCAAACAATGAAACAAGTTCCAATAAAACTTTACATGAAAATAAGACTTGTTGTTTTTAATATTACCTAAAATATCGGTACGATAAAAGTTTTATTTTGGAGGCATTTGTTTATGATAAAGAACAAAGCTTCATAAAGACGTGAAGAGTCACTTATATGATTACCAGTTGAAATTAGCCGTGACAATACAGAAAAAGAAAAATGATTGATATATTTTGTAACAAATAAATACACCATAAATTGCATAAAAGTACATTAATATTTTTGAGTTGAATTCAAAATTGGCCTATGGAACTTCAAGGATAAAACTAAACATGAACTATTAACTAAGCTAAATGAAAATACCAATAAAAAAGTAACATATACTAAGCTTTATAAAGACGTGAGGAGTCACTTCGATGATTATCAGTTTACATTAGTTATGACAATACAGAAAAAAAAATGATTAATAATATTTTGTAACAAATAAATACACCATAAATTGCATAAAAGTACATTAACATTTTTGAGTTGAATTGAAAATTGGCCTATGGAACTTCAAGGACAAAACTAGACATAAACTATTAATCAAGCTAAATGAAAATACCAAAAAAAAAAAAAAAATAAATAAATAAATAAATAACATGTTAACTAACTTTCCAAGAAAATTCCACTATCATTCACAAAAATATATAAATAATAACATTTGCTTAGAATTGTACACAACATAACGTTAAAACAATTCTTCAGGTAAAAAAAAGCGAGATTTAATAAACAACCTAAAGCTTTATTCAAATCATAGGAATACTTTTACCGATTGGGTAATTATTACAATAATTATGCGATATAAATAGTTAAAACTATAATGAATTGCATTTCCTTATTGGTCAATTTATTTTAAACATAATACAATTTAGTATTATTTTTAAATTAATATTTATATTTTGAAATAATAAATATACAAGTAAGAAAAACACTAGAATTTTTTGCAGGAGATTTCCCCAGTTCTTTCAGGTCAAAATAAAAATTATCATTAAACACTACTTCAGATATAAAACTAAGCTTAAAACAATTTCATAAAACTCATGATATAAAATCAAACTGCTCATTAAATTTTTTGAAGTGATAAAAAATGAAGAATAGAAAAACAGAACTAAAAAAAAAAGTGTCCCAACTCCTTCCTAATATGTATACTGTACAATTCATGATTAAAACTATTCCTCTGCCTGAAACAATATTGCACTAGATAATAACCATTTTCAATGTTTAAACTGTGTATATTTTTGCAAAATGGACTCTGACTTAAATTGCTACGATATTATTTCTCAAACTACTCCCTTCATAGTTGCTTTTTAAGCACCAAATATTAGGACAGAGCTCACCAACATCAACATCATTTTTAGAAAATCTCTTAGTTTTCAATTTTGTGCCTAAGAAAATTACATCATTATTGCAAACAACAATTTTGGTTGTTTGAACAAATTGAGTTTTTGAAATAAATATGGAAACAAAGGAGTCGACGCGATTAAATTGTTGAGAATATTTTTCAGTAGTTAATAACATTTTTTATATAATGCTCTATTATATGTTAATATTTTGTTTTTACTTGGTAATGGTGCATTTATCATCTTTTCAATAGCTTCATTTTCCTTTGCATTAAGAATTTCCCGTTTACCAGAGCCAAAAAATATATCGTTTTTTTGTTTGTAAATGTTTTCTTTGCCCTCTTCCCTCTATTTAAGTCTTCGACAAAACTTAGCACTCTTTGATTATTTACATTTTTTTTTCCAAAAAATATTGTTTTGCAACAATGTTTTCATCAAATAGGCACTTAAAATTTGTGTTGGGAACTCCTTTTGTTCCCTTATGAAATTTCTTCAATTGCCAATGGCATCTTCATAAGAAAAACAAGAAGAAGCCCATAAAGGACCCCATTCCACCTTCCAGATTCTCCACCTTCCAGACTTTATCTGGAAGGTGGAGAAGTAAATGAACATTGTAAGTCAGTTCCCCCTGCCCCATAAATATTGGCTACACCTTTAACAAATTTTTCAATAGCAGATTCTGCTGCTTGCAAATCATTATTACTAATATTTGAACCTAAAAGAGTGATTGAATGAACTAATGATATCCAGTGTTCATAAACAATAGGATTAAAGATATTTAAGAGGAGCACAGGTGAAACAAGTAAAAAAGTTCTCCATTCTGAAGCTTTCCAATGAGAGACTTCAGCAATTGAGCGGAGTTTTCTAGTCATTTCACTTGGCTCCCTTACATTTTCAATAATACTATTTACTTCTGAAATTTGTTTTTTTTTTTTTCAGACTCTAAATCTCATCTGAAGTTGAGAACCACAAGGTGACAAACTGCCTTGTTACACCCAGAAAAACGCAGTGCATGTAATCAGGCACAAAACCCTGAACCATATCAAAATGGGGATACAGCTGCATCAAGACAGAGGGCCCCTTTACTCCTTTTACCGGTCTGCCAAAATCTACTGCAGATTCGGTGATGCACCGTGTTTTCAAAGGTGCGGTTTGAAGGAGTGGGGTACAAAACCTTGTAAATTCGGCTATGGCCACGTCCTCCTTCAATTTGCACACCTTCGTTCTCACAAAAGCCGCAGCCATGCCGCCCGTTATACTGTGTAAAATTCTGCAACATAGCACGTGCAGGAGCATCAGCAGTGCACAGTAGTGGGAATATTTTTGTGATAGTTATTTTGCCCCCATTGTTCCAGATTAAACCTGTGTTACTTAAGTAGTCAAGTTCTTTGACAAAAGGTTTCAAATATGTTTCAAAAATAGGTTTTTTTTTTTCACCAAACCATAATCCAACCATCATCATATTTTGCTTCCTATCATCGGGAGAAAGCTCATTTATCATACAGTTAATAGGCCAAAGATCATATTTGGCCCTATTATACAATGGTATGCCATCAACATTGAATTGAAGTGACAAATTATTTGCCACTCCCGACATGAAATACTGACTGCCACTGGTTATGTAATGGTAGAAACCTACATTTACGCTGGTCCGATAACCTTCAACCTTGGCGAGGGTATTTTGCGCTTCCAGTTTTTGCCTTATCTGATGTTCCAAAGGCACATGAGTAAAAAAAATGTCCATCTTCTAAAAGTTTTGAAGACGATTCTTTCGTTTTGCAAATAGAGCAAAGCGTTTCTTTTTCATCTGCCATTTCTAAAATGTATGTATTGCAGTTTGCACAGTAAAGATGAACTTTGTAGAACTGTTCGCTTTTTGTTGAATTTTTTATTTGTTGATTTAACAAATACTTAGATGCAGGAAGCGTGCACGGTGGCAACAAAATTTTTAACATTCTTAAAAGTTCATCGATGCAGACACCGGATAAATGAAATCTGGAACAAAATTCCAAAATGCAACCACTTGAACTCCCACAAGGCTAAATGAGATTCTGCACTGCGAATCAGAGGAAGATTATCACTGGAAGAATAAACATGTAATTTGGATTAAACAGTGATTTACCAAAAACAGTTAAGTCAATATCCAACCTTTGACACCACTACAATTGATATACAAGCGTTCTGGGACTTTGTGATTCTGATAACGTTAACCGTGATCACACGTGGCGCCCTACTGTATATATGTAACTTATTTTTATCTAGTTATGCAGATACTTTACTAGTATCTAGTTAAGTTATACTCTAGTTACATATTTTAATCTAGTTACGTAGAACTTAAATTCTTTGGTAAAAGTTTTAGTTCGTATGCAGGAAGTTTTTTTTTTCCCATAAACCAAATTTTTCAACATTTATGCATGAGTGGAAAAGAAAAGGTTCAAAATATAGTGCAATAATTGACTTAAAGCAATAAATTACAATTTTTTGTTGTAAGACAGTGTATTATATTAAAATTATGAACTAAACAAACAGCAAAAGTTTGAAAATATAAGTGTTTAATTATCAATGTATTGTTTTTTAATCTATGATTAAAAAAATAATTTGCAAAAACCATTTTAAAAAATTAAGCTTTTTTCTTTCTTTTTTTGCACTTAAATAATGCACTTTTAATAACAATCCTTAGAGTTATAAATGATACTGAAAATAGTTGTCTTCGTACTGTTAATCTGTATATTTCAACCTCATTTTGAAAATATTGGGCCCCAGGGCCGGATTTGGAAGTGTGGAGGCCTCGGGGCAACGAAGGAGTGGAGGCCCCTAATCAGGGTTCAAAAAGATCATCATATTTTCGAAAATATCCGATACTTTGATATATATCCGAACATTTTGATGTATATGTATATATCCGATATTTTCGATTTTTTTGACCCGTGAAAGTTAGGATATTTTGTAAAAATTTTATTATGGGGGGCTTCTTTGTTATGGAGGCCCAGGGGCAGTAGCCCCGCCTGCCCTCCCCTAAATCCGGCCCTGTTGGGCCCCATTCAGGCTTCGGCCCGGGTCAACAGGGGGCCTGAACCTCCCACCCTGTGCATGCCCATGGCAATTAATTCATCATCAAACTAGTTTAGTTAGATTACATTAGTAGTAGTGTGTAGGAACTGCATGTGTGTGTGTGTAGTTTATTTCTCAATAATTAATAATGTGATAACTATTACGTCGAATGTACCTCATTTTCTTACATTTTATGCAATATATTAAGTAATACAAATGTAATGGTGGCTAAGGTTTCATGTCTAAGGAGCTGTAACTGTAATAAAAACCTATTTAAATTGTCGTAAGTAAGTTTTATGGATTCTAATTAAGAAAATATTCGGTTTATAGGTAAATACAGAATCCTTCCTCGCAGAAATTCAGTTTTTGCGGCAACAGGTTAAGTCTGGAATGAATAAACCGCAATAAAAACGAGGGTTGACTGTGTATCAAAATATCTGATATGAGTTAATAACTTGGAGCAAGAACTGTAATTATACTCTGTGGTGTATTAATGTTAGAAACCCATGGGATCTAATCAGCTTTTTTAATTTAACAGTCTCAAAAATGACGTTTTTCTTATAAAAGAGTTCATACATGCTACACAAAATCTAGTGAGCTCAAACTAACAAAAATACTAGAACGTATCAGCAGCCAAATGTACATTGATCTCCCGAAATTAAACTTCCCGATTTTTTTGTAAATCCTAGATCCTCAGGATTCGAATCTTGGAAACTGAAAATTTGATTATATGTTAGTTTCAACGTGTTCGTTTAAAACTCGTTAGTTTCAAAGGCCGCACCTCTATAAAATGTCATCCAATTTGGAGATGAACGTGCATCATTGTTATATTTGAGACATTTCGCATCAAATTGTCCCTTCTCGATCATCTCCGGGGATCAGTACATTTGGCTATTAATATGCTCTACTATTTTTCTTATAGTAGGGGAGATAGCGACCGAAATTTTACGACAATATATATAAGGCCAGAATTTTTTTAAATATTAGATTAGTTTACTTAAAAGAAGAAAACGCGAGTCTACCAAAAAGTTATCGTTGCAAATAATTAATAAAAAATTTTGCAATATGTTGCAAAAACTTATGAAATTGTCTTATATATATAAGGCTGAAACTCGGTAACATTATTGATTACGTATAAACATAACGAAAAATATATGTCTACCGCGTCCGAAGCGTTGCCGTGCCGTGTCTACCACCCACGCAAGGTGCGAAAAAATCAGTCAATTTTGACTTAAATAAATAAGCCTAAAATTTTTTTTAGTAACTGTTTACAATGTATAAAATATAAAAACAAAAGTCTACCAGTTGTGTTATGTTGCAAAGGCATGATAGACGTCACGGAATGTCGACCTCGTACCTCTATGTGCCGTTTATCAGGCCGCTAGCGCTCGCTCGAAAAAGTTTGCTTGTCATCGCGAAATTTCAATAATAAAGCTGATTTATTTTTTATTAAATAGTTTAAATCCTGTTTTTATTAAAATTTTTATTCTACCGTGACTAAGAGGTTGCTTAGTCTTTAGTAGACGTTGCTTAAATTATAAAGTAGTTGGAAAAGTATGATTATTTTATCTTTTCATTCTTTATAAATGGAAATTTTTCAATTATTATTTTTTTTTCATGATTACAATTTTCTATCATATTTAAATTGATATTCATACTTTTGTTACATTATTCATATATATATATATATATATATATATATACATATATATATATATATATATATATATATATATATATATATATATATATATTTTAACTTCTTCAAAAGTATTTTGAATCATCACCTTTTCAAATACATTTCGTAAATGGGGAAGTAAAGCTGTTTATTCATCTACTGCGAAGAAAGGAGAAGGGAAGGACACGCCTTTAATAACCTTGGGTCTGGGGCCTGGGCCTGAGTAAGTCCCCTATAGTGGAGGAGCCGACGCATCCGCCATTTTGGAGCAAACTTGATCCAGTGCTTCGCGGCGATAGCATTGCTGCTGATGTTTATATTTCTTTAGCATATGTTAAATTGGGTCAACAGATAATAGCCATCTGCAGAACTGAAAAATCTGTCTTACTGCATTTACTGGAAAATAACAGATTTTTTAAAAAATAATAAGCACTATTCATAATGCACTCAAAAGTACAAAATAACTTTTCTGGGTCAGAAAGGACAATTTAAGAATTCCTGTAGTTTTCAAAAATTTCCAAGAAAATGACACCACAAACGAAGAAAAGTGCGGTTCTAGTCATGTAGAGAGTGTTTTACCATTATCTAGCTTTCAATCATAAATTTGAGTGTTGGAACACGCATTTTTTTCCTTAATGGGAAAGTTTGGTTTAAAATGACTTGAGCGCACTTTTCTTCGTTTGTGAAATCTTTTTCTTCAAAGAATTAAAAACTACAGGAACACTTAAATTGTCCTTTCTGACCCAGAAAAGTTATTTTGTCCTTTTGAGTGCATTATGAAAAGTTCTTGTTATTTTTTTTTTATCTGTTATTTTAAACTTTTTCGTTTTCAAACAAAATTTTACTTTAGAATTTGATTTTTTAGCGTTACGTTGTACCTTAAGGTTAAACAAATCATTTAATAAAATTCTGAAGTCTGTAAGTGGTCTAGTTGCTGAGTATACGCAAAAGAATGGTTCACAACATATAAGTAACTTGGGATAAAGACCCTAATACGTCTTTTTACTTAGCCCCGTTATCGATTATTGGCATAGATGCATAGATGAGGATAAAAACCCTAAGAAAGCAACGTCAGTGAATAAATTTCATTCTTGCTCCAGAGAAGACTTGATTCAAAATTTTCATTATGATTACTATTAACATTACATTTGCAAGGCAACAAAATTTGTAACAATGGATTTTATATTTAAACATTTAATGGGGAAATTACATCAAATTTGCTATTTTCCATCCTAACCGAAATAATGATGTTACTTCAGAATTTTAAATTTTCAGCCTTAAGTTGTACCTTAAGATTAAGCAAATCATTTAGTAAAATCCAGAAGTCTCTTAGTGATCTAGTTGCTGAAATATAAGCAAAAGTACGCCTCAGATTACTCCATGACAATCAGGCCAAGTGTAATATAAGTGCTTAAAAAACATCAATTCTGAACAACCAAAATTTCTCATCTATGATGGATTCTTTTTATTATATCTAATGAAAGAAATTCCATCATCTAATGATATTGAGAAAACTATTTAGTATGTTCAGCAGTATTCGTAGTAATTGTTTTCGACACGTACCCCGTTTCCTTCCATAAAAGATAACGAATCTATCGTCGCCTCAGAGCAACAGTAAGATAGCTAATCCCAGAAATAACACTAAGATATCTTACTGTTGTTCTGCGGCGACGATATATTAAGCGGAACTCACAGAGGTCTAAAAATTCAGATAGGAGACTCTGCAACACGTCCCTCTGACTTTTTGAATCAATTAAAAAATATTACTTTTAAAGAAGATTTGCTAGAATATTTACTAACAAACTGGGAACGAGATAACAAAGCGATTTATTTTGAAGATAAATTTGTGTATATTAACTACAAACAGTGTTATAGATTTGAAACCATCAACAGAAAAGTTGTAAAAATAGTCGATCATACTCAATCGTGCCCCAAACCGCGAAAAATCCGACACAAAAATGATTTACCATCTTTGTAATTTTTGAAGAGCTGCAGCCTCCATATGACGTCCACCTACGATGTTCAGGTACTGATGTATTAGTTATAATATTGGCTAACATGAAGTTTTTGAATTCTTAAATAAAGGTCTGGATGGAAGTTGGCGTTGGAAAATCATTAAGAGGTATCAATGTCTCTGAACTTTACAAGAATTTAGGAGAAACCGTTTGTTCCGCCTTGGTTGCTTTACACGCAATGACTGGTTGCGATCAAAATCCGGCTTTTTTTCGAAAAGGAAAAGTTCGACCTTACGTTCTATTTACAAAGTCGGAAGAAAACACAGGAGCGTTAACAAATTTGAGTAAGCCATCGCACAATGTAAAATGCATGTCGCAAATTCGAATACAACTCGAAATTTCGGAAGAGTTGTGCGCCGAATGTACAGACAAAATAAAATGGAAAGAATTAATGATGCAAGAACCATGACGTTTTTAGAAGAGTATAAAAATTTTGAAAAAAGATAAAGTAATTCTCGAAAACGTGAAGAGTTTTGATCCGTCATCCTTAACCCTATGTTGGTCTGAACTTCGTGAACATTTCCTCAGAACAGCTTGCATTTCGCATTTTTGGACAAATTTTCATTTAAAAATCTGACAAGCTTTTCACCTCTTGATTGTGGGTGGAAAATTGAGGACAACTGAAAAGTTTTTAAATGGTTTACTGAAAACAATTACCGCAAGCAATAAAAGATGTTACATTCGAAGCATAGCCTTCTGCCTCCCCACGTCGAATTTTCGAAACATCGCTTCGAGGTGCACTCTCCCATGCTACGAACTAACTTTGTGCCAAATTTCATGAAAATCGGCCGAACGGTCTAGGCACTATGCGCGCCACAGAGATCCAGACATCCTACAGACATCCTCCGCACATCCAGACAGAGAGACTTTCAGCTTTATTATTAGTAAAGATTAATTAATATGTAAAGAACTGTTTATTTGATCATTTTAAATTATTTATTATGTAAGATCGATGCAAAAAATTTTATTTCATAAGTACTTGATCATAAAAAATAAATAAATAAAAGAGGCATAATTTAAAAGGTCAAGACATTATTAATGAAAAATGAACTTCACTATAATTTTGTACATAATTTTAATTTTAATAAAATATTTTTTAATTTCGTTTCAATGTTAAATTTTTTTTTTAATATGCTTAAATCATTCATACTTTTCCAACTACTTTATAATTTAAGCAACGTCTACCAAAGACTAAGCAACCTCTTAGTCACGGTAGACTAAAAATTTTAATAAAAACAGGATTTAAACTATTTATTAAAAAATAAATCAGCTTTATTTATTGAAATTTCGCGACGACAAGCAAACTTTTTCGAGCGAGCGCTAGCGGCCCGATAAACGGTACATAGAGGTACGAGGTCGACATTCCGTGACGTCTATCATGCCTTTGCAACATAACACAACTGGTAGACTTTTGTTTTTATATTTTATACATTGTAAACAGTTACTAAAAAAAATTTTAGGCTTATATATTTAAGTCAAAATTGACTGATTTTTTCGCACCTTGCGTGGGTGGTAGACATGGCGCGGCAACGCTTCGGACGCGGTAGACATATATTTTTCGTTATGTTTATACGTAATCAATAATATTACCGAGTTTCAGCCTTATATATATAAGACAATTTCACAAGTTTTTGCAATATATTGCAAAATTTTTTAATTATTATTGCAACGATAACTTTTTGGTAGACTCGCGTTTTCTTCTTTTAAGTAAACTAATCTAATATTTAAAAAAAATCTGGCCTTATATAAATAATGTATTAAAAACTGTCGCTATCTCCCCTACTATTAGGTTGAGCTTATAGATTTTGTTTAACACGCATGTAAACACGTGAAAAAAAAACCCGCTCTTTTATACTGAAATCATCATTTTTTGAGACTTAAATTAGGAAAGTTGAGTAGATAAATTGGTTTTCATTCTATAGTTTCTCAATGGGTTTCATGAAAGAGTTGTATTGCATGTAGTACATAAGTGCTAACTTGTACGGTCTTATGGCAGATTTGTACTTTTTTTTTTTTTTTTTTTGGTTTTAATTTTATGATAAATTGTGAATGGTTGAAGTTTTGTTTTACTTCCAGCACTTTTGAGAGCAACCCCTAAAGGCGTGATGTAAATAACATTGAAAAGCGCAAAAATTCTGGTATTTTAAAATTTATTTTGGTTATAAAAGCACAGATCAAGTAAGGGTAAGGATTTGAAAATATTATAATACTTCAAATTTTAATACTTAGTTTTATAATGGTAAAAAAAGCATAGAAATATAGTTACCGCGTACATTGTAAGATTTTTTAAGTCGGCATGTTGGCAGCTATGCATGTATCAATTTTGCTGCATTGCACATGTTCCCGCGAGTCTTTGATATTTCTTTAAAGTGCTTTATTTCAGTGACCTGTTGCACTGGGCCCTTTTCGTGCTTTATTGTTAACAAAAAATGTTAATTATTTGGACAAGGTGCTTTATTTTTTCATTTTTAAGCAAGTTTTTAAAAAAATGCTCAACTTAATCTTTTATTTTAAATCCCATTGTTATTTCCTTTTATGAAAATAGCAATTTCAACAAATTAGTAAGGTTACTTTGTCAATGTTTTCATTTATTTATTTTTTCAAAATTAATATTTAAAAGGCTTGCCTTGTGCCCACTTTCTGCTTTCTTTTATTTTGTTTTTTCAAAAACTGTAACTCTGCAAAGAAATTTTTGTTTCTCATTTCTTGCCAAAATTCAGTGAGCATTTTCATAAAATTGTGTAAGTACCTATTTATTCTGTTGGGAATTTTGCAGACCATTTTGTTTTTCTTTCCAGTTTTTTTTTTTTTTTTTTTTTGTATTATATTTTTAAATAATAATCTGAAGCTTTAAAACTTTCTGCAAAACTTTTAATATTATTGAGTCATTTTCATTCTTATTATATTTTGTTATTTAGCATTATGATTACATATGTGTAAATATGAGAAATAACAGTTATTTATGCTTGGTTTGATTTAGTTTTAAAATGTTTTATTATTTAAATTCTAAAAATTATTTTATGTTATTTTTTAAATAATTATCAAAATAGAAACACAACCCAAGTTTTCTTAATGATTTTTAAGCGCAATATTGAATTGCTCTTCAAAATCCCATAATGTCTTTTTTTAAAGGAAAACATAAAATTTTAGGTCTAGTGCAGGATACCTCAATTAAATTTTGATACGATACATGTGGGGTTTAACGGGACAACCTTTTATCAGCGTGAAATTTTCTAGTTTCTAAAATATTTTTTAGATTCCGTCCAGTACACACAAGTGGTGTTTTAACCTTTCAGGCGCAAGTTTTCACAGGTTGCGTAGCACAATTATATGAATTTGTTTTCAATTGTTGTGATATGAAAGAAAAAATATAAGGTGTGAAACTTGATAAATCGACTTTCATTATTTTTGGGACACCCAAATATACATGTAATACAAGGGATTAAATACTGTAATAAAGATTTATAAATTAAAAATTTGTAAAAAAAAAAAACTTTTCATAAATTCTTAAAATTGAAATTGATTTACTAAAATGTGCTTGCTTGTACAAATTTAAATTTTTGTTTTTTATTTTAGGAAAAGTGTGAAAAGGGCAAAAGCCCCAGAAGAAAGAGCTTCTAGGAACCGTTAAGGATACAATTAAGAAGTATATGGAACCTGCTCAACAATGCCAAAACTGTCCACTAATTCAGGGGAAAATTGATCTTCTTATGAAGGATAATATCTTAAAAAATAAACAGGTACACTACTCTACAGGATAAACTTGTCCAAATGAAATCTAAATACAAAATCAAGAAAAAAGAGCTAAAGGCTTAAAAAAAGTCTGTAAAAAATGTAGACAGCACAGCTCTAGAATTCGAGACTACATTGACGCCAGTAGGTCCAACTCTGGCAGTAGACTCACATAAACTGAGCTGCAGCCGGAATACAGACTATTCAAAATTCACCGGCGACCTATTGTATGTGGTCTTTGGACCAACAGTGCTGAGCACAAGTGTGCTCAAAGGTATTACAGGGTGCAGGAAAGAAAGTATCTTGCACCCTGATTATATCAGGGAAATACAAACTTATGTGTCCCAGAAATTTAATGTACCTGTCGGACTTGTTCGACAGGCCATTAGACGAAAGCAAAATATCTGTCATAAACCTATGAAAAACGAAACGCAATAAAATTTTTATATTTTGTAATAATGTGTTTGTCATTGCTTTAAAATATTTTATTTTTACCTTTTCTTCTTTAAAGTAAGTGATATTTATCTATTTTTTTATCACAATGTTCTTTTTGACTTAAAATTGAAGCAAAATAAGTATTTTAGAACTTTTAACAAATGCTTTCTGTTATTTGTTTAAAGTAATGACTTAGTAAACTAAATAAGAGAAGGTTAGAAGTATAAAATCTAATTTTTTAGTTGTCTTCTTATGTGTTACAACTACTTAATTTTGATTTTTTTTGCTAAGATTAAAAGTCTTGTCTTACCCACTAAGGACAGCAAGTACAACACTAATGTGGGTAGATAAAGCACAGTAACTGTTGAAATGAGTTTCAGCAGAAGTCAGAAAAGCAAGCTTTGTACAACAAAGCTAAAGTGTAATAAAGAACAAATTAAGTTAAAAATTGCACATACTGTGCTTCATTTTCCCACAACAGAATAAGAGCTAATGCAAGAAAATTTCTAAATTGATGATGTGCATCCAGCGATAAATAAGCAGTCGCATTTCAAGAGCAAAACTTTTTATGCCAAAATTTCCAAGCATATGGGCAACCAAATTTGATTCTTAAGAGTTTTGTATTGCACCGAAACAATGTTTCAGATTTCCCTCTTTTTGTGATTGAAATATGTGACTGAAGCAAAGGATAACTCGAAAGGTAATTTTTAAATGCAATAATAGACTTTGCTTGTAAAAAAATCATTTTCCGCCGGACATTTTTCAGGTTTCATTTATTGTGCTACTGAAGGTAGTATTTATAAGATAAAAAATATATATGTAATATGTACCCATCATGTTTAGCCTTCATACCTGTATGTACAGTCAAATTTCAAGAGCTTGTTGCAAAAAAGACAAGGAAACAAAAGCTAAAATATAGTATAGTGGAATATTTTTCCATTTTTTCTTTAAGTATGAGAATGGTTGTTGCTTCATGATAGAGATGGCGTTTAGGACTAGAAGAATATATATAATATACTCCAACAAAATATTTAAAACTACTTCTATTCCTAAATGAATACTGGATTGTTAACTCATTAAGTCAATTAGTCAATTAAAATTTTTATTTCCAGGTAATGTCTTTTTATAAATGTATGTAAAAATATGCTTTAGGGTTTATTCATCTGAAATAATTTCAAGTACTGCATTCAATAATCTACAAAGGCAAATGATAACGAATTTTGTTATGAGAGCGTCTGAATGTACGTTGATTGGAATTAATTTAAAATGCTTCTTTGGTTTGGTTAGCATAAAATTCAGATTGAATACATTCAAACCATGGCCCCACTGAATACTCAACCTTTTTTTTTTTAAGTTTTTTTTTTTTTTTTTTGAGATCCTTTCTAGTGGGAAAGCTAGTGGATCATTATCAGAAAGGTACAGCCTAAAGTTTACATTGTTTTTGTTGTTTTATTGATAGTTGAAATTTATAGGTTAACAAAACTCAACAACTGATCTCTTAAATGGCCGACTACTGGAGCGTTTACTCTATTCGTCGAAACTTTGGAGCTCCATTCGGCGACATTTGGAGTTCCATTTGGCAACATTATCGTCATTAGGCGAAATTTAGAGTTTCATTTGGCAACTGGAAAATTTCACCCTCCTACAAGTTTAAGTTCCTAGCGCAGCTGTTTACATCAGTGGTGTTCTGCATGTTAACTCGTCGAAGTCTGAGTACTTTTTTTTTTACTATTTTGCACTCAGAAAACTATATATACTAAAATGTGACAAGTAAATATTTAAGTATCTAACGAAAATATAGTTTCCTCTTGTACCTTTAAAAAATATAATGATAAAAATCACTGCAAAATACTATTATCTTGACCCCCTCGTGATACGTAATCTTGAAACGTCACAAGTAAATTAACGTGAGGTTTATTCACAAAAGTCCTTGTAGCGAAAATACAAGGTTTCTATACTTAGTAACCATATTTGGATCTATATATTAGACGAAACGCTTTGAAATTCGGTAAAACATAATTTTGGGCTTTCGGGATGAGAAATTTGCCTTAACAAAACACTAGTTCAAATACTTACAATCAACAGAGAAATATGCTCATGAAGAAGGAACAATAATCTAAGAACAAAACAGATTACTTCATCACATAATTTATTCATCGTGAATCGCATTTGTTTCAATGACATGTTCAAAGTATAAGCGTGTTAAAAAGGAGTGTGAAAGATATTTAATAATTACTGCAACTTGGTGATGAGCATAGCAATTGATAAAAAAGTCAATAAGTAGTCATCTGACGATGAAATGTTTTTAACTATATTTCGTTCACAAAAATATGTACCAAAAGGAAACAAACAGGTGCCAGAGTATTTTCAATATGCTACTTTTGGGGACTTTCTCAGAAATTTAAAATAAAATGTGGACCAATAAAATTAGTAATAAAATCGCATTCGTCGTCTGCTTAGCAAAAATTTGTTCTTGTCCAAGCCAAATACGTGATACATGTCGCCAAATGCCTTTTTTTTTTAACATCTACTCTAACTTTCTGTGAAGTCAGCATAGTACTTTCTTTTGGCATATTTCTCCCCTCGATCCGTTTAAAACATAGGGTTGATTGGGGTAAGTGGGATCCCTTTTGAGAACACTTTGTTTTTGAAACCTTATATAAAAGTTTTGAAACACAAAAAATAATAATAATAATAAATTTATTGTCCTATATTATCTCGGACATTATTATGAACAAAAGTTCATTATTATTTTCTAAAAGAATGCTTTAAATATTTTTAACGATTACCTTTAAAAAATCAGACGGGTATCTCACTTTCCCCATAATGAGGAGTAATTCCCATCCCCCCGCCCTTTTATTTAAAATGTAAATTTAAATCATGCTTATCTAAAAAAGGGGTAAAGATGTTTTACTTGATAAAGTATGTAAATTTTTAGTATGAATTACACTGGTGTGCAAAAATTAAGGACGAGACGGTTTTTTCAATATAACTTTGTACAAAAGCTTTCCAAATCAACACATTTAATACCGTAAGATCCCCAATACGTAAGGACATGTGTAATGTAAGCAACACTTACTAAAAGAGAAATCAGAGGGATAAAAAGAAGCTTTATTGAAAAAGTAGCATGGAGCGCAATGTGACTGAAGGCTGAAACATCCCTATGATGGGTGCCCAGCAAGAAACATCCGGTCTTTAGTAGGGGATATGATCTCCCCCGACTGCTAGACAGGTTTCACAGCGTCTGCCCATGTTGAGAATGAGAGTGTCAATGAGTTGTTGAGGCATTGCTGCCCATTCGTCTTGCAGCGCCAATCGAAGCTCCCGAATCGTTACTGGTGGTAAGGTACGAGCTGCCAAGCGTCTGCCTAGCAAATCCCATACATACTCGATGGGATTGAGATCCGGAGATCGTGACGGCCAATCCATACGTTCAATATCCTCATTCGCTAAGAGCTGTTCGGCAACTACTGCGCGATGACATGGTGACAGGAACTGCGGACAAATAGCGCCTCTAAAAAGACGCACATATGGAAGAAGAATCTCGTTACAATAACGGGTCCCGTTGACTGAACCTGCGTCGAAGATGAGAAGGTCTGTACGACTACCAAGCATGATGCCTCCCCAAACGAGAACACCGCGACCTCCATACCTGTCCCTTTCAATGATGTTCGAGGGATGATTGCGGCTTCCCCGCTCGCTCCAGATGAGTATGCGATGAGAATCGCTACTCAGACTGAATCTGCTCTCATCTGTAAAGAGTACTCGTCCCCATTCATTGTCTCTTCAATTCCGGTGTTCCCGGCACCACAGAGAACGCCTTTTCCGATAGGCAGGCGTTAGAGGTACACACCGTATAGGGCGTCGTGCAAACAGACCACCACCGTGCAGTCTTCTGACCACGGTAAAACACGATATCGGTCGTCCAGTCGCCTGTGTCGTGTGTCTAGCGATTTCCCCCGCTGTCTGCCGCCTGTTTCTTCTGGCCTGTAAGACAATATACCGGTCATCTGCGGGTGTGAACCCCCGGATAGCTGTTCCTGTACTTTGAAATTGTTTCCAAAGTCGTGAAACGATGCTGTGAGCAATTCCGAACTCTGCAGCCACACTTGTTACACTGCGGCCTTCCTCCAACTTCCCAATGATTCCACCTCGGGTAAAAGCATCCAGATGTCGTCTAACAGATTCATTATTCGCCATTTCTCGCTGAGGCAGCAACTCGGTGTGATTTTAACTGCTATACGGCGTGCAATCTCTTTGCCAGAAATACTGATCTTACACCGACAACATGCTTTATACTACTCAGACACTCCCCCATTATGTCTGCCTGCATATCTGCGCATGTGCTACCGTACATCACCTTACTTAATCTCCTGATTGGTCTTTCTGTCCGCTCTGCCTCTTCGTTCAGCTGATATGCTAATTTTTCGACTTCGTCCTTAATTTTTGCATACCAGTGTATTATTATTATTTCTGTAAACGCATCTATTTACGAGATATTGACTGTCTTTTAAATCAGTATGGCAGAAAATCTTTAAGAAAATAAATAAAACCATTAGATCTGTTAAATTTATTGAAAACCTATCGGTACATATTTTACTTTTAACATGTAAAGGTGTCTTGTATAAACGTAATACAGTTGATTAAGTTCAATTTCGGTAAATTAGCCAAAATTATAAGCTGAAAAAGAAATTGGAAACACTAAATCGCTGCGTCTGCTTATATTGCGGTAAGGAAGAACTATCATCGTACTAAACTTCATCCTAAATAATAATTCCAACATCCTCTGCACCAGGCCAATAAATACTCATTATTTCTATTCGTTATTGCAAATTCAGCAGTATTTTTTTTTTTTTAACTTGTTTAATCTTCCAACATTAGACCTATATAATACTTTATGGTTTACTTTACTGTTAGCAGTTTCGGTAGTTGAACTGTCAATTCCTATTAGGTCACCATAGTTGTCTTGCATTTAACTAATACAAATATTTAATTGATTTTGATGATTTTTCATCAATTTTGCTGATTTTGATTTTAAAGTCCTCTTTATTTTAGGATTACTTACCCCAAAGTGAGGTGCCCCACTTACCCCTTATAACAAAAATTTACGTGGTAGGTTTAGCCCATCCTAATATACACTTATCAATCATATTTTAAACAAAAACTCTTGTTGCTGTATGAACTTAAGGTTAAACTATACATGAAAAATTAATTATCATAAAAAAATAATGAAAAATAACCCGGAAACATTTTTTTCCAAATGGTGCTTGAACTCGCAAAAAAAAAAAAAAAATATTATTCTTTTTTTTTTTTTTTTTTTTTGACTAAGTTCTATAACCTAGGAAAAATTAAACGAACCCCAAATATATGCAAAACTAATCACTGTGATGAAATTTAACATGATGAGTGTAAAAAAGTTTAAAAACCCTATCCATATTTCAGTTTTGGGGAGTGACCCACTCATTCCAGTGACTCACTTCCCCCAACCAACCCTATAACAAGTTTTACTGTTATGTGCTTATTAGAACGAGCATTACAAAAGGTGTAAAGAGAATAACTTTATTTATCACCATCCTTGGTGCACTTGGTGGCTGGGTTGTGATTGAATTATTTAATCCAACCTATCGAAGTACAAGTCTTACTGATATTATCTGTAGTGGTTGCGATAATTAAGGCTGTTTGTAATACTGCCAAGCGCAAGGTTAAGCAATTTCAGATTTCAATGTTGCATCGTACCTCATACTTAGCATCAAAAAGTTTTGTTTACTCAAAACTATACGTATATATATTTTATTCCCAGATTTTAGTACTGAAAAGTGGATTTCTTTCATTGTATAACTAGTGCAATAAAATAAATTCGTTGAGAGCTATGTACCTTAAAAATGGCATGGCATTATTTCGATATTACATATGTCATAAAAGTTGTTAGACTAATGTTTTTTTTTTTCTTTTTTTCTCACACAGCTTTCTTTTTATAAATTGGAAAAAAGGGCCTCATAGACCCCCTGAACAGCTTTGAACGATTTCCGTTTCATTTGAGTAACAGTTTAGCCTTTTTTTACGCTTACGTATATTCCTTGAAAAAATTACATTTTGCATATGTTCCAAACATACATGATTGCACAGTAGTAATGCAAAAAACAAATTTTCAAATTGTAAACAATATTCTTTTCTTACAAAAATAAAGGAGAACAACAAAAACAAAACCATTACATAACCGACTTATAGGAGATTAAAAATATATCCATTTTTTTTAAATGAAAAATGCCGTTATCAGGATGCTGGGGCACGCGATAATGCCTTTAATGTGACTCTGGTAAACTAGTTAATACGGAAATCTACTTATGGCAAAGGCAGAAATACCAGATAATGGAATCATTAATGGGAACTCATTACACGGGGCATTTCAGTAGATATTTGTGTTCTAACTAACGGAGGCTAATTACTCTTTAATGACTTAGCAATACGTTATCATGCCGTTTAATTTCATATTAAAATATTCTGCATGGAATTAACATATGCTATTGTATTATTATGATTTACGGGAATTACTTGCAGCATATCTGATCAATCAAAAAATATTTAAACTTAAATAAGAATTTTTTATTTTTTCTTTAATGGCTTAGCAATACATTATCGTATCGTTTACTTTCATAATAAAATACAATGCACGCAATTAAGATATTATATTGTGTTATTGTAATTTATGGGAACCACTAGCCCCGGTTTCCCCTAAAACTCGTTTAAAGATAAGGTCCTAGGTATGCTTTCTTTGAAAAGTTTTGCTAAATCATACTTATCTAACAGACCCTACCAGGGCTACAAGTAATATCTCTTGCCCCAAGACAGAAGAGGGGTTCACCTACCATTTGTGCTGGTTATCTCCAAAATTTTAATTTTGCTACTCACACCCCTTTGCTTCTCACCACCTGATATGCGCTTTGTTTTTGTGACCGTGTATGATAACCCAACTGTTATTTTCTAGTTTTATGTGCTAAGTATAATAATTTAAAAAATAATATACGCCATGCAGTTATAGTTTGAAGTTTTTACGTTTAGTAATTTTTACTTCTATTAGTTTTGATGTAGGTGTAAATTGTACTATAAAGTGTAAAAAGACGATCTAGCTAATTACGGAAACCGGCTCCGAAACTGAAAAATAAATAAATAAATAGTCGTGAACTTTGTAGTTTCACAAATAATTAGTAGTTTCATAGTCAGCTTTTCAAGCGTAAAGCTGATTTGTTTCAAGTCAAAGTTTAAAATTTTCAAATTGTCTTTTTATTTGCAATTAAGAATGGAATGAGGTCCACACAAAAAATGTCAAAATAACTTTTTTAACTCTAAATTCAATCTCAATAAATTCTCTTTTCAATCTCCAAGACTTGCTCAACATATGAGTGGCAAAAAAATAAGCACAAATCAGTCTCTAAACGCAGATATAGCAAAAATTTCGTGGTCACTTAATAAAAACTCGATTATTAACTGAGACAGTGAGAAGCAAAGAGATGTAAGTGGACATTTTCAAGTTTTGAGCAAAACGCGTTAAAGTTCCGATTTTGGTTAGGTTTTCATTGAAAATTTTTCCAAATCAATGTGTAGCAGCAACTACCAGATTACTAGTAGTATCTCTTGCCCCAAAACAAAGGATAGTTTCTCCTACCAGTTGTAGATTATCTCCAAATTGGTTGGCCTACTGGCTTTCTTCAAATTTTTAATTTTGACAATTACATTTCTTTGCTTCTCACTGGCTCAATTACATTATTTGTGTTCAACTTTTGTTAGAATATAAAAACTTTTAATTTCGCTGCAACAACTCGAAAACGGGGTTTGTCTGACAATTAATTGAATTTCATTTATGAAAATTCTCCAATTCGCAGGCATAATTCAAAATGTAAGATTGTATTTATTTTTTTAGTTTACAAAGTGTTCAAGTTATCCGAACTTCGTTGTCCATAACCGAAATATTTTTAAAATAGTTTTAATACACAAGTACATTCATTAGTTAGGATATTAAGGATAAAAAAAAGTTCTAGCACTGTACATAAAGACGTTTTTAAATTGATAATTATGTTACTAGAGAAACATGGTCAGCTTTTGTTTTTATATTAAAAGCCAGGGGGTTTTTATTACCTTTTTGCGTGTGTGTGTGTTTGTGAGCATAACATGGATATTTTTCAATATTTTAGCTATATCGTCGACTCAGAGAAGCATAAGACATCTAATCCCAGTAATGACACTAAAATATCCTACTGTTGCTCTGAGGCGACGATATCTTAAAAGAGATTTAGGGAATTCTCAATTAACTTAGTCTATTCAACTGCAAGTGATCAATTATTTAATAATTAATGCAAGAATACTGTTAATATACTCAAAAATTGAAGCAAAGAAGTTTTCTTTTTTACTGTCCTGCTGTTACGAAGCAAAGCAACTATTGAATTCACAGAAATTTTCTTGTGAATATTTCTAAAAAGATTTAATTTTAATATTTTCAAAATCAATAATAACTAGTATTCTAAGTAAGAGCCTTGGAACTTGTAGGAGTAATAATAATCCTTTTTGTATTTTGAAAAGCTTTTTGAAGAGTTTTGTCTTGACTACTGTGAGTATGTTTTTTATTGTACAAATCAATCATGAATAGTTGTAGAATGCTCATAATATGTGTTTCAGACCTGTGAAACATACTGCACGGGTGTGCACCTTTATGAGCTGTAACTAGTTAATTCTAAATGCTTATTAAAGCTTCCTACTTAGGAATTCGTCAAGTATGGGGTTCAAGTACATCAAATTTGAAACCCGAAAAATAAATTTGTTCTTAGCTCTTACTTGAGGCTTGCGGAAAATGTTTCGTCCTAGAAACGTTTTATAAAAAGCACTTAAATCGTCAAAAAAAAAAAAAAAATGCAGGAAATATTTTATATTAGGAAATTTGTATATAGTTTTTATTAAACTGCGTAGTTGATATCCCGGACAACATTGTTTTTTACGTCTCTTTCATACATTTAGAACGTTAATAAAAAATACTTAAAACTTTGTATTCTACAGAATTGTGTCACTGAAAAAATTGAAATACTTGTAAAAATACTTGTTTGTTTCTTTCATTCGTCTTGATCAGAAACATATTTTTGCTTCAAAGACAACAAAAATAGAAATTTGAAGAAAAAAAGTAAATAAATAAAATTCATATGATGTTTGATAGAGACCGTAAGAATAAATAACGATCGAGTTGAAGAAAATGAATAAAGTTTCAAGGAAAGAAAATAAAAATACAACTCTCGTTTTCGTCATAGAGTTGAGTTGAGATGTTCTCATTTTTTCATTTACTTTTCAGTGGACTTTTCGATGTCGAAATCTAAAACCACAGCCAGTTTACGTGATCTGTGTCTAATCTCATCTTTGTCCGGAAGAAATGGAATTGGAAATGGGAAAAAATCTCAGGACGATAGTCGAGACTGTAATGAAATCAGAAGGATTAGAGAAAAACATCCCGTTCTCGTCACAATATAAATATGCGGAATAAAGTTCTATTACACAAAAAAGAACTATTGGATTTTCGAGATTGGATTTCGGGATTTTCTTTTTAGAGATTATAAAACTCCTTTCGATGACTACTTTCGTTTGACATTGCTTTTTGAGGGTTACTTCTGTGTAACGTTTTTCAATTTAAATCTCTAGACTTCATTGATGAACATAAAAATATCAGTTGCTTAAGTTTCGTGCCAAAAGAAAACAAAAAGAAACATATACGGAAACCAAGTAACTAAGACTTAATGTTAATCCCTTTTAGTCATTTCATTTGTTTTTCAAATAGCTTTTAGTTTGGTTTTTTACTTAATTATTTTTTTTTTCATTTTTTTAATTTATTTATATTTTTAGCCATGTCCCTTAATTCGCAACTCAAATAAACTATAGGGGGCACTGCAGCCACTGTCTAATGGTGGATGAAAAAGGTAAAACAAAAAGCACGCCGTAACTTACAACTTGCTTTGCCGCTTAGTGAATTCCAGTAATTTTTCATTGTGTTTGTGGGAAGCTTTCTTTTCTATTGTTCTGAAACTACATTACACCACAAACTGTCTGAAGCCTGTAATTTACCCCAAAGAAAACATGGAGTGTTTTACCTTTTTCTTTGGCATTATTAATCGCCGCAAGGTAGCGTATTCGAGCTCTGGAGTTGCGAATAGACATTTGAAGGTAAATATCATAGTTTTTGCTTTTCAGATATCTGTGAATACAAGAAAAAACAAAGTGTGTGTTCGTGTGGTAAACTGTACATCAACAATTTTTTGCTCTCATGCAATATTTAAGTCTCGCACATAGTACTCAAATATATGGATTTTTTTCAATTTACGTTAAATTTTTCATTTTAAACACATATTTTTTTATCATTCATTTGAAAATGTATTCGCTAAATTTTTTAAAAACTTATGTTATTTAAATATATACTACTTCTTTTGAAAAATGAAAAAAAAAATCAATTTTTGAAAACAATTATAAATTTTATACCCCCTAATGGATACCTGTTTTTTTTTTTTTTTTTTTGCATGAATGTTTTTTTAGCATATGGGTCAGATTGTCCTCAGAAAAAAAAATGAAAGTCGATTTTTTAATCTCATGCCGTCTTATTTTTTTCCCTTTTATATCAAAGTAACAAATGAATAATAAAACTGTACTAAAATTTTTGACGAAAAAAAAATGACATACCTTGAAAAAATCCATATTTTTGAGTACTGTGTGGGATACTTAAATATTTCATAAGAGAAAAACTTCTATTTAAAGCTATTTGCCTATTTTACCTACTTTTTAACCTTGATAATTCACTTGAAATTTACCTTACATTTTGAAAAAAATAAATAGAAAAAAAAGAAAGAACATTATTACTTTAAAGCCTAGGGCAGGATTGTTTTTAAATTTCGATAAATGTTTTTGCGGTTCACGTGGGGATATACAGATAAAGTTAAATCTACATACATGAAATTTCGAGTTTCATAGAAAAAGTTTGTTTTTCTTTTCAATTCGGCTTAGTACACAAGTGCTGGCTCACACTTTCAGACGCAAGTCTACACGGATTGTCGTAGTTCAAATTATATGAGTCTTTTTTCGCAACTGTTTGACATAAAAAGAACAAAAAAATATAGATACATGAGAGTGTGTGACTTGAAAAATATACTTTCATTTTTTGGGACACCCAAATATAGATATATTCTTTACACATTAAAGATCGAAGAAATTTATTTAATTTAAAATAAAAATTTCGTGAGCCTATTTCCAATTCCGAGATTTTACATTCCTAACCAACACGAATAGCAAATGTTTTAGTTCAAAAATGCTACAAACCTTAAGTCTTCGCATCGATTGGTAACAAACAACAATATACAAATATTTTTTCAAAATTCTTACCGAAATTTCTATGCTTAAGTTCTCCTGCCGTTTCTTCTCTTCTTTTATTCATACCCTCTTCTACAAAAGAAATTCCCCAAGATCAAGTTTTTAAACATATTCAATAAGGATGACACAGTCCATTAGGCACACATCTTTCCCCGTTCTATCAAGTAACTGAGTGCTTTTCCAAAAATTTATATTCAAGCTTATGCTTCTGACTTGCTTTGAAGGTTGATTAAGATAAGATTGAACAACGACCGTTACGTTTCTTTATTTGGTGGCTTCAAAACCTTTGGATTTCCTTCAATTCATTGTCTATTTCCATTTTTGAGAATATTTTATTTCTATTTCATAAAAGATCACAGTATTCGCTACATTTTGTTGCGTAAGAAAGGCGCTTGTTACTATTCCAATACGTATAATGTTATGCAAGGAGTTCGATTTATACATAGACATTATATATTTTGCTTATTTATGCAACTACTTTCTCATGTCGTCATGAGAAGAAAACATTTTAAACATCCCATTATCACTTATTTTGAAGAAGTTTAAAAAAACAATTCTTTTTTGTAAAACATTAATTAAATTAAATCATGCTGAGAAAGAAAATCGCATCTCAAATGTAAACTTTTGGCTATCATCCTAAATGCTTTTTCACAGATTTTCATTGATGGGGTTGTTTTCGAAATTTTAAAAGTACTTTTTTTTATGAAAGAACATGCTTAAAAACATAGGATTTGATCATTTTTTAAATATTTTGACAAAGTTCAACATTCGGAAAAAAATATTTTAATTGGTGAGCAGATTCAATTTCCTTTTGACACTTCTGCACATGACTTCCCAAGTGATGAAATGCCATTAACTGATGCCATTAGTGCAGATGGCAATATTTAATTTGCTTCTTTACTTACATGTACTGGCAACGATATGGTTGAGAGCAAGCGTAGAGCAAAATATTTAATTTGCTTCTTTACTTACATGTACTGGCAACGATATGGTTGAGAGCAAGCGTAGAGCAAAATATTTAATTTGCTTCTGAATTATCATAAACTGGAAACGCGGTAGACAGCAAGCGTCAGCATTCAGCTCGCCAGTTTAGTACGCGCCAAAGTTCATCATTTGTGACGTCATAAAGACCACGTTTTATATGAAAAATTGGACAATTGAAAAAATAATTTAAAATTAAACGTTGTGAAAATAAAAGAGTTTCTTCGCTCCATGTTATTATAATTATTATTTTATTTATTTATTTATTGCTCATTCTATCAACTTCAGTGACTACAAGTGGTACTTTTAACTGATGGAAACAACCCCATTGTAATTTTAGACCCAGTGATAAGTTAACTCATTGCTATTAATTTTTAGATAAATGAAACGTACTTGTATGTTAGAAGAAATAAATTAAATACCTTTGTGCAGTGAAATAAAAGGAAATAACCAATATTTATTAGCACAAAATTACAAATTACTGTAGATATGTTTAGGTTTTTCAATGAGTCCCTTGTTCAGTACAAGAAAGTGAGCTTTGCATTCAAAAGCTTACTCCTTTGCACTGAAAAAAGGGGTTTTTGAAACCTCGAAACAAGTATATGCAGTAACCTTGTACTTGTAAGTTGTTTGTCCAGTAATTAATCTATTCATGAAAAAAGAGCAAATTGAGATGTGTACTTTGTGGTTAGGTATACGGTCCGAGTTCAGCAGTAATACAAATGCATTCATAAACATCCATTTGTTTACACTGAGTGGCTAAATCATTATCACCGCCTAATATTTTGACGCAGATAATCTATAACTACCCGTTTTTGTCGCTGGAGAGTGAGATCTTTGTAGAGGAATGCATGACGAGTAAAGAAACAGGTGCACTGTGTTGTTTGTTACAAAAGAAATTCGCAAAACTTTGCTTCAACTGAGTTTGAACGGAGGATGATTGTAAACTCTCGATCCGACGTAATTAGCATCCGCAAAATGAATGTACTTGGGAAGTGTTTGTAAGCGTAGTAAACTCCTGATTATCGGAGGTCGGATTATCCGCTGGTCTTTTAACATTTTTTTTTTTTAAACTTATGATTGTGTTATTGTTTGTTTACATAATGTTTTATGTTCAATTTTAGTAGATGATGTAGCAATGTTTTTAGTCATAATTTAAATGTATGTGTTGTTGTGACTTATCCTCAGACCGTCTGACGGAATCAGACAAGGTCCATAAGACCATTGACCCTTAAGAAATCCAATACCAGGAGGGAAGAGGAGTAAAGATCTTCCCCTACAAGTCCTAAGCAGCTCATGATATGTTCAGGAGTTGCCCGCTGAATTTGGCATTTTGTACAAAAAGTAAAAACCTTCTCGCCTTCACGAAAGTAGAGACTTTTAATGTGACCGCTTTTCAATCTTGTGATAGCAGTTTGGGAGGCTCTGTCGCACTCTAGAGATAAGAAAGATCCGGGTTGTTTACTTCTGCACCAGTGATGGTGGGGCGGTGTCTTCCACTGTCTAGAAATTTCAGGATTTGCCTTCGCCTGATGTACAGAGTAGGTGAGAGCTGTGGTGGTAAGTGAAGTAGTGCTACAACCCTCTTTGGCCAAGAGATCTGCTTCTTCATTACCATAATGTCCAAATGGGACGATATCCACTCGAAATGGACATCACGGGATTTTGATATTTGTTTAGGTTTCTGGAGAATAGAGACAATAGTAACCCCCCGTTGGTATCTCTACCTTGTCATGTTGGGAGGGCTTGCATGCTCCAGTAACCCAGAGAGCTATGACGGCGGTAGCCTAGCTACTACTAGGGTCTCCCAAGCCGGACAGGTCTTCGTTGGATAGGAACCAGACCAAGAGAGATACCTGGAAAAGGATAACTCTGATTCCAAACACGCATCCAGCGTTTGATCTCCATGTTAAGAGCAGCTTGAGTGTCTGAGGATCCAAGAAAGTCTTCTACCTATGTGGTACTCCGGTTAAACAGAAGCTGCACACTTCCTCTCTATGGCCTAATTGACCCAAATGTATATGTGAGTGTTATTAATATTTTCCAGCTATTGTATACACAAAGTACAGTATTTTACCTGTTATTCGGAATATTCGCGGTTATTGCTAATCCGCGGTTACTGTGTGGCCCTATTCTGCGGATAATCGGAGTTTACTGTAGTTCTAAATAATTACAGAGAGCGGACTCCACGTAAAAAAAAAAACGGGTTTCAGAATCAGATTTGTGGTTTCATTGCCTACTGAATGTTTAAACGGAAAGGAAATTTGCCAAAGTTATCCAATCCGATCAGAACAACAAAAAAAAAAAAAAAAAAAAAAAAAATCAAACTGTTGGAATATGTCCTGTCTAACTCAGAATCGCGAAAAATGTATTTTGAATTTAAGACGTCGAAGCTTAAATGAATGCTAGAGGCTGTTTTTTTTTTTTTTTTTTTTTTTCATATTTGTAATATATTGGTTCTGTTCATCAAGTTTGCTTGTGAAGCGCCCTAAAAAAAGAAAGAAAAAACTTGTATAAATGCCGTACAAGTTCCGTTGGAAAAACCTTTTTTCAATTTCAATAGCGAATAACATAGAACTGAAATTTTTAAACCATACTGCGAGTTGAAAGAATACCAAAAATATTCTCAACCTTTGAATTACCTTTTCGACTAAAATTATTTCTCAACTATCAAATATCTGAAATTCTGTAAATAACTTCCAGTCATGAGATTGCATAAAATAAATGATCAAATAAATGCATGAAATGTTTTCTGTCTGTCACTTAAAACTCTATTTTATTTCTTTAATTACATACCTATCATTATTTGAATTGTAAATACATCTTATCTAATCTTCTAACAAACTTAGATTACTCTAGAAGTTTTGCAGGATTATTTTCAGGAACATCATCACTAGTTATTTCTATCTGTCCTGCGAGCTTAGTTGAACAAGACGTTTGCATGTATAATTTTCATTTGCTTTGTAGTTATTAATATTAATTCAATAACAGAGAACTCTTTGATCTGACTGAGACTTCTGACTAACTCTCTCGTCATAACTTCAACATGGTTTTAAAGATAAGTGGATAAAGAAACAGACTTAGAGTAGCATGACCCTACGTATACAGAATAGATTTCTCAGTACTACTCGCCAATAAAAATGTTTTCAACAGCTAAAACCTAAGTCGGCTCTTTTCCAGGCAATAAACTTGTTCTGTACTTGTTGCTTGAATTAATAAGAGGAAAGTTCTATTATGTTGAATTATCAATTAATATTTCGGAGATTAATCTAAAACATTAATTACTTTTTTGATTAAAATTTTAGAGGAAATGTTTCATTATGATGACGATGAAATAATTTTCCTGTAAAATTTTCTATCCTGCATAAAAAAATAGGACTTGGCCTTATTGATATACATGGCCTTAATTGCCCATGCAGTTACTTATTATATATTTTATCACTTATTGCATATTTTGTGCATTTTGTGTTATTTTTTGCATATTACAGTACATTTTTTGTATAGTTTGTGTGCAAAGTAGGGTAGTCCGGTGCACGTTTACCAGGATTTTTTCAATGAATTTTCTATTTTTTATGTTTGAACCTAGGAAATTTTAAACATTGTACTTTTATAAAACAGTTAATGAAGTCAAACTTTGTATAGGGTCTGGTGGGGTAAAGTGGTCATAAAATCGTAGGTTTTCAACTTAGGTGGATAATAAATACACTAAATTCTTTAAATACTTCAACTTTTTTTGTTATTATTTTACATTGCATTATTAAAGAGCACGTACATTGAATTTCAGGAAAAAAAATATTGATTTAAGTTAGTTTTATAACATTTTCATTTCCCTTTGTATTTATGACCACTTTACCCCATGGGGTGGGGGAAAGTGGTCACAGCATGGGGTAAAGTGGTCATAGTTAAAAACAGCTGCGAAACTGTTACAAATAACCCTATTATTTGTATATTTCGGTTATTTTTATAGTTACAAGTATATGTACGAGTATATGCGGGTATGCACGAGTATATACGTGTCGTGTAAACAAGAGTAAACATGTTCATATATGAATAAATACATGTATACATCAGATACATGCATGCATGTGCCTACTCAAGTATATTCGTGTATACACGAGCGTATAAGCATGTATACGTGATTGCCTACAGGAGTGTGTACGTGTCTACACGAGTATATACGAGTCACGTGTATATGCGAGTATATACGCGCAAAACGAACATCATTTGCGTGTTTGCACATGTATCTCGAGTATATATGTGCATACCTGAGTTTCTAAGTATATACGTGTATAATCGACGTATATACGCATATATAAGTGTACATAAATACACTACTGGCCATTAAAATTGCTACACCAAGAAGAAATTGCCAGAATGAAGCTAAATTTTACACACGTGATAATAAAATTGACATTAGAAAGTGATTACAAAATTAAAGCAAATTGATCATTTATGGTTGGAAAAATCTCGAATAAATGGAGGTTTAAGTACCCTGTTACGCCACCTCTAGCGCGAATGTACGATGTACTTGAAGCGAAACAATCGGGCATTGAGACATAACAGTCTCCTACGATATCCTGCGTCATCTCGTACCACGGTTGCTGTAAAAGTGCCACTCATTCGATCAAACTCATACGTGTTAGCACTCACGACGGGGCTCCCAAGAACCATTTTTTAACATGACAATGCTCGGTCAAGCACAGCAAGGGGTGTAAAGGGATTTCCTCTTCCGCATTATCACTTTCTCTGGTCTGCGTGATGCTCTGGTCTGCGATTTGTGACTTGTCACAAATTGAGCATATCTGGGATCACTTGAGACGGTAAATTGAACAGCCTGTAAGTTTGATCAAATTAGTGGCGCGTTTACAGCAACTGTGGTACGAGAAGACGTAAGACATCGTACGAAACTGCTGTACCTCAATGCTCGACCGTATCGGTTCCTAAATTCCAACTAGAGGTGGCGCAACAGGGTACTTAAACCTCCATTCATATGAGATTTTTCCAGTAATAAATGATCATTTTGCTTTCATTTTGTAATCGTTTTCTAGTGTCAATGTTACCATCACGTGTGCAAAATTTTGTTTCATTCAGATTATTCCTTCTTGGTGTAGCAATTTTAACGGCCAGTAGTGTACTTACATACATATACGGGTATACACGAGTTAATTCGTGGATATATCCAGTGCGTGTTTGGTACGTGTCTACTCACGTATATATATATGTGGAAGCAAGAGTATATACGTATGCTTACGTGTAAACACGATTCTATACTTGTTAGACGTATATACGTACATTTACGTGTAAACACCAGCACATGTATCCGCGTATATCTACGAATATATCCGCTAATATACATGTATGCTTACATAGTGAATCCAAGATCTTGGGCAAAATCTAAGTGGTGTGAAAGGGGAGGATAAGAAGCAAAGAATCATAAGGAACTTATGGTCGTTGACGCGCTACATGCACACAAAGCCAGAAATCGATGAAATGAAAACAGGTCACAAATATGTTACACAAAGATGATTTTACCCGACACTTCAGTTCTTAAGAAATATTTAGACAATTGTTAAAAAGTAATGCCTGTAGTAGCTCTAATACACGCATCGCAACAAAGGCGTAGCGACTGATGAAAGTTTTTCAAGAGTCTCGTAATTGCAACAGAGTGATTACGACGCATGTATTACAGATGTCGGCCGCAAGTTTCATCAATGACTTTAAAACTTTCTTAAGCCGTTGTGTAAAATTGTCTTTTTTGTAATAAATTTGTGACCTGTTTTGCATTCATTAGTTTCTGGCTTTGCGTGCATGTAGCGTCAGCGTTGAGTTTGTGGCCATATGTTTCTTATGATTCTTACTTCCTATCCTCCTCTCTAACACCTTTTAAAAATTTGCCCAAGAGTTTAAACTCACCCTGCATGCATGTATATCATATGCTAGTATGTAAGTGTCAGCTCGAGTATGTACGTGTAAATACGCCGTGTCTACCTGAGTATATAAGTGTTCGTAGATGTACGAGTATAAGCGGGTATATACGTGTATAGTCGAGTGTATATATGTATAGATAAAAAATACTACGAGATACCCAAATACGTGTTTATTGGTGCATTTATGTGAATAAGTATATATACGTGCCTACACGAGTATATGCGTATGCATGCGCATATACTCATAAATTTAACCTTGTTTACTGTAAAAACAATACATATTAAGTGAAATTAATATTTAATTTATACCTGCCTTATACTTAAAGATTAAGTGATTTTAAAAGAACAATATTCGTTAAGCCTAATATTATGACCACTTTACCCCATCTTACTAAAATTGTTCTAAAAAATTATTCAAAATAGATTCAGCTAACTGTTAATGAGTATGAGTTCTTGAGACATGTAGGAAGCTTCCTGTGCAGTCAATCTGTTCATAATTCTAACAAACAAAATTTCCCAAGGAAGTTAAAAAAGGTGTTTATATTTTGAAAAAATTCATAATCACTCAAAATATTTTTTTTTACCACATAAAATTTTGCCAGTTGTAAAATTTTGTATTCAAAATGTAGTTTCTAACTGCACTACTCTAAAATAAAATTTTCACATTCATTCGAACATTTATTATTAAGGTATAGCCATTTATTTGAATTATGACCACTTTACCCCATTGACCACTTTCCCCCACCAGACCCTATTCAGTTATTGCTCAGCTTGTGTTTTTAACCGTAAAAAAATGTTTTTTAAGTCTAAGTTGGTTGCGTAAACTTGACCCGAATACTGGGCAAGTTTACGCATAATGAAAATGACACCAAGGAGTAAGTGATACAGATATTTAACCAAGTTTAAATGTTTTTTTTCTCTTTTAAAACACTTTGAAAATAAGAAAATCACAAATAATTAATTAAAGAATATTTAATGGCTTAAACTAAAAGGACAGGGCTTATTGCTAAACAAAAACAGAAACTATTTAGTCATCTTCTTCAATACTGTTAGATTTTATTAACAAAAATAAAGTATTTCTTTTCGCATACCTGTCATAGGACTACGTGTTGACATCTAAGACATTTAACCCTGTCTTGTCCTTTTTTTCGATTGGTTGTGTGCTTTCAAACAACAGATGCAAGCACAATTTTCTATTTCGTAAACATAATCGTTTATTAATTTCCTTTTTACAGAGTGTACTAACATTTTCCCTGTCGCAAGTTTTGTTTTCATACATTTTTCTTTGATGTCTTCTATTTCTGCTTCAATAGAAACTTGTAAATTTTAAAATAATTTCTCCTTTTTGTTTTCTTTTGTCTTTTTTTTTTTTTTGAAGTTTTTTATTGCTTTTGTCTGAGGGCTTCTTTAATCGGAGTATCAAATAGGATTCTGAGCATCCTTATTTTTTTTCCTTCCCTGATTCTTAAGCTTTGGTCCTACTTTTTCAAATGGTCTCAGTTGGGGTAGTACACATGTAATGATGTGGAAGGCATACTGGGAAAAATACTTGCATTATCGATAAGCATTTTCATTATTTTGACATGTAACGTGGTTCTGTTAGTGTTTTGAACGTAATTTCTTACCATCTTTAAAATAAAAAAAATGTATTACAAGCTCAATAGTGTATAAAGTTACAGCTAAACAGACATGAAGACAACTTTAAATCATTGTAAGCTATAAGATACGAATTTTTTACTTAATTAAAAATGAATAGTGATTTACAAAAATAAATAACCTGAAAACACAAAAGGTTTGAGACAGTACAGAGCGAAAAAACGTCCGGGGCCCGTTTAGAAGTAAGACAGAGTAGTAAGAGACAGTAAGAACTTGCGTAAATGTGCCCCGATGAAGATGCGTGAACGTGCCCCGGCGGCTAGTTTGGATTTATTTTTGACGTGCAACAAAATTTAAAAACTTTTCTGTCCATATAAAAAAAAAACAAATCTGCTAATTTTAATATATATTTATTAGTTTTTAACAAAGTATTATGTATTCAGAATAAGCTTTAAAACGTTCAACACAAAATTTACTCGGCTCGAGAGAAAGCAGATTTTTCTATTCGTATGCTAAACCGAAGTTCGACTGATGCTCAAAAACTTGTGAGAATATTTGGTAGGGAGCAGCATCAATCTGGTGTGACTATTAGCTCTCCATATAGAACTAGTTTTAAAAAAAGGGCACTGCGTAAACGTAACCAATGCGTAAATGTGCCCTGGTCTACCCTGCACATTTATTTGTTTATTTTATCACAAGGTAATGTGTATGGAATAATAGCGTTTAATATATTGTTACATTAAAAGGTGAAAAGTAAGTATTTGTGTTATATTAAATTGGAAAGAAGGTAATTTGCAATTATTTCGTATGCCAGATGCTTGACTTCACGTGATTTGAAATATTATTATTATTATTAATATTATTTTAATTTATTTTTTGTTACAAAAACTAGCTTATATAGCTAGCCAATGTCTCTCAAGTACTTGACTTGATTCTCTTAACGCCTAGTGGCACATAAGGCCACTAGCGTGGCATTCCATCCCGACCGTTTTAATGCCGCCTCCCTAACACTCCCGCAGCTTTTCCAACGAGAAATTCTAGTTGGGTCCATTGCCGACATTCTGAGAACATGTCCTGTCCATGATCATTCGCGCTTTTTTACCAGTGTGGTTATGGGCTTGCAATTTGAATGTTCATATAGGTCTGTATTCGATATTTTATTTACTCAGCATAGGGGAGATCGGGGCAAAATGACTATGTTAACAACTTTTGTTGTTTATTAATTTATTTTTAAGTATAGTAAAATTAATTTTACATTAGCTGTTAGAGTAGTCTTTTGTAATATTAAATATATAACCATGTAATTTTTAAAATAAAAATGACGAAGGATATTTTTTTTTTTTTTCATACTCTTAATAAATCGTCATCTTGCCCCAGTACTGGGGCAAGATGACTGAAAAAGGTTGAACATATTCTAAGTTTTGAATGTGTTACCTCATTATACAAATGATAACTGTTTTTACATCTTTCTAAGTATCAAATTAAGCATAATGCATCGTAGCGTAATGTTGAAGTGTTAAGTTGTGCAGCTCACAATAGCCACAAATAAAAGCACTATTTTTATAATTGGAACATTCCTCAATCCTCATGCCACCACTGTTGGCTTTTACAGCACTGGGTCTATTCTTTTGTTGGAGGGTCACAATATTCCTCTTTACAAGGAGGGCATCTTATAACACCATTCTTTGAAGTTGATGCAACTGGATTGCCTGGCATGAATTGAATAGACTTTGGCCTACAGGAACTTTGAGTTTTTTTTTTACTCTCTTTTTAGCTTCGCAAGCTTGTTTTCCCTATTTTTTTTAAAACAATCCTTTTTTCTTTGCCCTTCCGTTTCGCTCCTTGTTGTAACATTTCTTTGATGGGTGTGCTTGTAAGAATGTTTGACCTCGTTTTCTGCTTTTCCTTTTTGTTTTCTCACATTGTGTTATTTTAGGCAACTCATTAAAATCAGAAACACTAACAGGCTTCTTTGATGCCTCGGAATCGGCATTTGCCATAACTTTTCCGCTTCGTCTGGAGGGTTTATATGTTGGTTTTCTACTCCCAAAGTCTTTACTTGTTTTATTCAGTCAACTAGTCATTTGGTCATTTAGTTTATAAATAGTCTCACCCGCTTTCAAACGACACCTCCCTTGATTCAATGCTTTGTTTAGCCCCAGAGGAGATAAAAGCGCTAAGTCGGGTGGATAAACACACAAATAAGCGTTCACGGGATTTAATAAAATGGACAACATAGTTTAATAAATCCCGAAACTAGGGGCAATATGACGAGCTCGTCATCTTGCCCCGCGTGTCGGTCCGTCATGTTGCACTGGACTGCCTGTTTGAACGGATTCTTCTCCATGCCATAAAAAAGGCGATTAATTGACGTAAAGGCGATTAATTCATGGTAATAGGTAGTAGTTAAACTAAGTTACTCATAAATACTAAAAAGACACGATATATCTTATCTGTAGCAGAGCTTATTTACACACGCATAAAAGTTATACCGTGGCAAGGGTAAACAATCAGAGCTTTAGCACAATCACAAATATGGCGATTTCACCGTCTCTATACTATTGCTAATCGAACAGTGAATAAGAGATCCAGTAGTATGCAGCAGATGCTGTTAACTAGTAGAAAACAGAAAAATTAAGACATTCGTCATCTTGCCCAGTTCGTCATCTTGCCCCAGTCTCTCCTATATTTAATGGTAATGGGTCAAAACTTCGCGGCCGAAACTTCACCGAACAATACTTCGCGGCCAAAACTTCGCGTGGACAAAACTTCGCGTGGACAAAACTTCGCGCGGACAAAACTTTGCATGAACAAAACTTCGCGTGGTCAAAACTTCGCGCAGTCAAAATTAAATTTATTAATTAGTTAACTTCTTTGATAACTAACTAAAATTGAATTGTACTACGGCTGAGCTCTGCTATAAACTTTAAATAAATAAATAAATAAAACTGCTTAAGCAAATATAAATTCGTCTTCCGATTATGAAAATAAATACATAAATAAAAATATTTTATTTTATTTTCAAATGTTCCGCTTTAATTAACAAGTTAAATGTTTCGTTCAAAACATGCGCACATAATGTTACGTATAAGCATACTATCTAAATTAATGAGTAATCATTCAATTTCTCGGTTGAATGGAGAGGCGAATGAATTGTGAGTAACAACGCGAAAAGCAAGTTAGTGGGAAAGGGAGGGGTCGTTTCTGAATTTTACTGAAAAGTTTTGAAAAACTAGCATTAAAATAGGACTAGGAATAAATAATGAAAAGAATCAAAATGAAATGCAAAATTTTCAATCATCAAAAATTTTTCACTTAGTTACCTATAGAACAATAAATTGTTATTATAAAACCAATTCCTCGTTTTCGAAAAAGTGATAAATTAATCTTTATTTAAACTTCAAATCTGTTTCAATTTATTACTGTATTAACTTGCTATACTTAAATTCATTTAGGATTTACACAATTAACTTGCAATCAAGTAATTCCTTATGAAAAATTAAGTTCTTTATATAGAGTGTGTCTAATGCGTTCCTGGAAATCATCAAACGATAACATCCCCCCCCCCCAAAAAAAAAAAATTACTTTTTTAGCTAAGTTTATATGATATGTTTATTGAAGTTCATTGTCGTGAATGCGCGAAGTTCTGGAGAGGCGAAGTCACGAAGTTATGGATTAGCAAAGTTGACCGCGCGAAGTTTTGTTCACGCGAAGTTTTGTCCACGCAAAGTTTTCTCCCTGTGAAGTTTTGGTCGCGAAGTTTTGTCCGGCGAAATTTTGGCCGCAAAGTTTTGACCCCAAACCATATTTAATATTTCTAAGGCTTTAAGCTTAACCTTTTTCTTGCTGTTCAATTTTAGAGATAATTCTTTGTTAGCGGTTTCTGTAAACATGGATCTTTTACGTGAATGGGTGTTTAGCTCATCGCACATCCCATCTCTTTTACCCGACTTTCGGACCGGCTTTGGGACAAGACGAATTCTCAAGTGCTACTCATTGTTATATCTAATAGTTTTACATTGATTATGCAATAGGCTTCTTGCTCTTTCCTTCGCAACAAAGGTTAATGTGTTAGTTAACAAAGTTAAAGTGACTACGTTTGGGAGTGTAAAGATTTGGGGGTCTAGTGATAAGATATATTCGGTATGAGAAACTTCGCCTTCATTACTATTATGTCTTCTTCAGACTGATAAGCCCAAAGGTTCTTCGATCATTTCCTTTCGTTTGGCAGATTAGGTTAAGTTTACCATTCATTTGCATTTTGTTCCCTGAATTTTATACTATGTTAGAAATTTTAAGCTATGTTATATAAGAACGACGGCGTTTGTTTCTTTGTTTGTTTGTTTGCACCCGATTGCCAGAAGTCTCCATAGCACCTATAGCTCTGAAACTTGGCACAAAAATCGAACGTGCCCCGGTCCGTGCATCTCGAAGCCCAAATTCTTAAATTCTAATTAGTTTTTTCTTAATTAAATGTTTTATTTGATTTTTAGCCCTTTTTTGTGCTCAATTCGTCACAGACCCCTAACCAATCGGACCAGGAAAATATTTTTTGTACCATGGTGTAGGAAATTTATATGACAACTGAAAAATTTTAAAGATTGACCAATTTTTGAATTTTTTATGAATTTTTGAAAAAAAAAACTTTTTTTTTTTGTTTTTCCCTAGGTTTAACTTTTTTCTAAACCCATCTCCCAAAAAGTATTAAATATTTCTTTCTGAAAATTTAGTATGTTGTAGTCAAAACATGTCTCCCGCTTCAGAAAAATATTTTTTTCAAAAATACGCGATAGCTTTTTTTTTTTTTTTTTTTTTTTAATTTTGTTTTTTATAAAATTTGTGAAAACCTTCATTTTTTGCTTTTTCCTGGGTTTAATTCTTTCTAAACCCATCCTACAAAATGTATGAGAGCTTTCTTTCTGAAATTTTAGTATATAGTAGACAGGACATTTCACCTTCTTCAGAATATTTTTTTTTCAAAAATATGCAGTAGTTTTTTTGTTTGTATTTTTTTTTTTTACAATTTTTTAAAATTCAAAGTGACACATTTTATCTTCGTTCCGATGCGAGAATGGGGAAAAAAAATGTTTCTTCATTCTGTGACGTCATCGGTGACATCACGCCTGGATTGAACGTTTGACTGTATGTACAGTCGACTCCGGCTACAACGCGATTCGACCTACGCGAAATGGCTATAACGCGAATTTTTCCCGAACCAAGAATTTTAGAGCTAACGCGAATTTTTCGCGCACAACTCGAACTTTTTTGGAAGGAAGTATCAGTTTCGTTATTGGCTACTAAATATTGATTTCATTTAATGTTATTACATTCCTTTAAGCATCACTGACAGTCAAAGTTCCCACACCAAACTAGTCTAGTGCATCAAATAACCATTCAGCATATTTCATTTATTTATTTTTTTTCATTCTAAACATAAAAGTTGGTGAAATATGATGGCACCTTCATGCCACTTTCATCTAAAGTTTGTGAAGATGGGGGGAAAATAAAAAGTTTCCGATATTTTTTTTTTTTTTTTTTTGAGTCTAAGATTCTCGATATGCTTGAACAACTACAAAACGTCAACGGTAGCAGAACACTCAGTATGAGTGACTCTTCCATACGTACAATTAAAAGTCAAAACGAAAAGATATTCTTAAAAGTTCAGAACTTAGTTTCCTTTATTTTGTGCACCTTAAAGTATTTCATGTTGAATAACAGTTTTTTATTTTTTTAAATACAGTAAAAGTTCAGTTCCTTAGTCAAGAAACTGTGGAATGCTTTAGAGCTGTTTGAGGGGTGTTTTTTAGTGTCTAAAAGTATTTTGTATGCTTTAAAAAATTTGTATGCATATATTTTTCCACAACGCGAAATTTCGACTTTCGCGAGGAGTTTCGGAACGCATCCCTCGCGTAAATCAAAATTCGACTGTATTGTTTTTTTTTTGCATCGGCTTACGGTTGCAGTTGACTAGTAGAACCGGTGGTTTCTTGATTTGGTTATAGCGCCGTTGTCATAGTTCATTGTACGAATTTTAATTGATTTTCTTTTTAATTTAAAAGTCACTTGGCGAATTTCCCGATAAACAATGGAGTTGCGGATTATTTGTTTATTTCACAAAATATTTTAGATTGCAATGGATTGCATTTTCGTTTTTAAAGAGTGTTCACGCATTTTAGTTAAAAAATATGATTACTGGTTATTTGACATCATACGGGGGGGGGGACAATTTTTTTTTTTATTCCAGAGGGTTTTTTTTTTTTTCCTTTTCTCAAACGATAGATTTTCAATAGTTAAATTTTTCATATGGGGGTACGGGATTTCTTTTTATCCTAGATGTACCTTGTTTTTTAATTGCGTTGTCTTTCTGCTGGGGAGTTGAATTCTTTTTCATACGGGATAGGGGATTTCCTTTTCGTACTAGATGTACCGTGCTTTTTAATCGCAATTGCTTATCGGCCAGAGTTCGTTTTGCACGCTAATTGGGTGAGTTACTGTAGCGCGGTCGCTTCCACCGAACGTTTCGCTGTATCTATTTTACGTTACATATGTGCTTACTTATTTCAAATGCTATTTTTTGCAAACTATGGGAAATAATGAGAGAGCTTTTTGTGCGCTATTAAATTAAACGAATAAAGCGCAATGTTTTAATGATCTTTGTTGGCAATTTTTATCGTAAACAGGTGAATGACACAAAACGCATCTGGAAATAGGTTTTGAAAAAACGAAACAGAGATATATATAGATTAATCAAATTTATTTAAACAGCCTCCGTAGGCGGCGAACTTGGCATAAAAACAGGCAAGCACGTGCATAACCGAGCGGGTACTCCTACTTGTGAAATATTCCAACGCCCTTACGTATAATAATATGAACAATCAACTTTTTAAAAAATGTAGGGTAGACCAGGTCACGTTTACGCGGATTTTTTTCAATGAATTTTCTAATTTTTATGTTTTAACTTAGGAAATTTTAGACATTGTGGTTTTATGAAACAGTTAATGGAGTCAAAATTGGTATATTCCGCTGTTGCTCAGTTTGTGTTTTTAACCGTTAAAAAAAAAAAAATATTTTTGACACCAAGTCGGTTGCATAAACTTGCCCCGGACACGGGGCACACTCACGCATATTTATTTTGACACCTAACGTGGTTCTGTTAGTGTTTCAAACATAATGTCTTGCCATCGTTAAAATGAAGCAAATTTATTACGGACTGAAGTGTGTATAAAGTTAAGGCTGAAACGGGCATGAAGACAGCACTATATGATTGTAAGCTATAAGATACGAATTTTTTACTTAATTAGAAATTTAATGGTAATTTTTAAAACTAAATAGCCTGAAAATACTAAAAAAAGTTTGAGACACTTTAGAGCGAAAAAATTGTCAGGGGCACGTTTCAGTAAGACACAGTAAGAGCATGCGTAAAGGTGCTTCGACGTCAACGCGTAGACTTAGCCCGTTGCCAAGTTTGGATTTATTTTTAAAGTGAAAATAACTTTAATAACATTTTAGATCATACAAGTACAATTTTCAAAAAAGGATAAAATTCTGCTAATTTATATATATTTGTTCTTTCTTAGCTAAGTATTACTTATTCACAATATGCTTAAAAACGTTCAAAGCAAAATTTACTCAACTTGGTAGAAAACAGATTATTCTTTCGGCATGCTAGACCGAAGCTCGACTGATGCTCGAAAACTTGTGAGAATATTTGCTAGAGTGCAGTATCAATCTGTTATGACTGTTGGTTCTTCAGTTATAATATGTTTTGAAAGAAGGGCACTGCATAAACGTGCCCCAGGCGTAACCCTGCCCCGGTCTTCCTTATACATAATGGTTCTTTACATCCGAACATATAAAAATTAAAGCCAAAGTTTAAAGTTTTGGGACTAAAATGCAAATATTTGTGGAAAAATGTCCCGATTTGTAGAAATGAACTGAGTATACGACTCAAATATTTTGTAAATTATGCACAAGAATGTAACTATTTTTGGAAAATTGAAGATAAAAGCACAACAATGTTACCTAACTTAATTACTTAAGAAAACCAATAATAAGTTCTTTTGGCACACAAATCCTGCGTTTATGACAGAAGCGTTCTTTTCAGTCAGCATTTTTAAATCTGATAAAAGGAAAGACGACGATCTCTGTTCAATTTCTGAGTTCGATTCCATTTTCTGAAACCGATAAATCAATCGAGGAGGACGCCAACCCTCGAGAATTGGAAACAGAAGATACTTTTACGCCACTTTTTCGTTCGATATCTTTTTCCAAATGCATTCAACGTATCATATCACGAATCCATCATTTCTGGCTGCTTTTAACATTCTTGAATACCCTATTTTAATCTTTCAAACCATATTTTGCAATTGGACGAAGAATTAACCTTTGGCTACTTTCGAAAAAGAACTTCACACTTCGGCATTAAGAAACGAAATGCTAGTTGCATGGAATGGGTAAAAACACAAAATTATACAAAGGTCAGTTGTTGATAATAACAGATTTAAGTGCGTCATCAACTGATGTCATTTGTTCAGGGGGAAGAGGGTTCGTGAAATAGGGAATTTGTGATAAAGGGGGGGGGTAAAAATAAGTGACATCACTCATTTTTTTAAGGATATGTTTATAAAAAAATAGCGTGGTACGTGATACAGTAAGTTAAGGCAGTGGCGTCACTACGGGGGGCGAAAGGGGCGGTCCGTCCCGAGTGTTTCCCGGCTGGGGGGGGGGAAGTTACCCTAAGTGTAGATGCAAGTTTTGAGATATTTGCACCTAAAATGCATTTTGAAGACTACAAAATTGAAAATTTTCCGGGGGTTAACACTTGGACCCCCCATTTTTAATATATATATATATATTTTTTTTTTTTTTACATTAGCCTACTTAAAATTTCGTTACAACACAAATGTGGTTGTTTCTGAAAATTGCATGAATATCATGTTTTTATGTTTCCATATTTTTTTCTTCTTTTTCGCCTATTGATTGGGGGGGGGGGTGATGCCACAAATCACCGCTCTGGGTGCCACCCATGCTAGGTACGCCACTGGTTGAAGTATTAGATTTTGTTTAAAACGGGGAAGAAGGACCAAAAATGTTGAAAAAGAGTAGGACATTATTTATTAACAGCCCATAAAAATGGACAAATATTGCAGACAGGTACGTACATGAATATAGAGGTCAGACAAAAATAATAATTTTTCTATGAATTATCCTTCGTTGATAATTCATTTTGAAAACCATATTTATAAAAAGTACATTATTGCAGAGTTGTTAATTTTTCTACTTTGAAGTGATCCGTTTGAAGTTTCTTTGACAGAGTGGTGCGAATGTGTAGGCGTACCCCTCCCTTTATTTCCAGACTACTGGTCAAGTAGCATACTCGTAAACATGTCTTTATATGGATGCTTCACTTGCCAAATCGATTTACTCCATAAAACAAAAAGTCGAGAAAAGTGATAATGAAATTAGTGTTATCCATAGGAGTAAATGGGCCCTCGTGTTACATTTTCTGCCATCACAGAGTCAGAACCAAACTGGTACTGAACCAAAAGTTTAATATAAATTCCCATTCTAAGCATTGATTCTAAGCACTATTAAAGCAGAAAATATGATTTTTATAAAAAGTGGAGTCAATCGATTTGGCAACTGAGGCATCCATATTATATTAAAACGAGCTGATGTGTGCATCACATGACTTCCTTTTACTCCAATTTTAATGTCATTTTCCCATTATTAGCAACTTTAATGTGATTCAATAGTTTGCTCTCTAAATATCACCACCAGTGGCCAAATTGAAAACAGATTTTTAAAAAAAAATCGCCGAAATTTTTCGCCAACTTTGTGACAAAACTTGGCGACCAAATTGCTGGCGATATATCGCCAAGTGTCCGAAAGATTATAACACCACTTGAGTATACATCGAAATTAACAACGATTTCCCCCCAAAAAGGGGCAAAAGATCCCTTAGAAACATCCGAATGCAACTAAAATGGGAGGTGCACATTTAGACTCCACTAGGAGTCTACGTACCAAATTTCAACTTTCTAGGACATACCGTTCTTGAGTTATGCGACATACATCCGCACGTACGGACGTCACGAAAAAGTCGTTGTAATTAACTCGGGGACTGTCAAAACGGGTTTCAGGTGTTTATACGTTCTAACACGCGGCACGTATCCGCATGTGGTCGGGTTGAAAAAAAAAAAAAAAAAAAAAAAACTCAACATTCATTCGGGGGTGAGAAAAATGGAAATTAAAGCCGAATTTTGAGTGAAATTTTTTTTTTGCGAATACAATACTTCCTTTTTTGGAAAAGGAAGTAAAAAGGATTACTTTTAAGCAGAATATATGAGTCTTATAGAAGTTATACTTAAAAAGAAATCATACTTTTTCTTTTTAGTTCTTTGTGATTGGCAAGCAAACCAAGAAAAAAATCAATGACAAAAATGAGTTAAAACCACTATGATCCTCATAAAAAATTATTCGTTTTTATTTATTTATTTTTTTTAAATTTATTTATTTGTTTAGTTTTTGCTTGAAAAGATAATTTTGAATCAAAACGCTCCATTCCTTCTCCACTTTTATTTTGCCTACATCATCTTAACTTAATATTATGAAAATAGCTTTTAAGATACCAAATTAAAAATCAATATTTGTTTACACTAAAACAATTAGAAATATGTCTGAAAAGTCTCTGCGAGGGAATGCAAACAGAAAAAAAAAGTCTTTTTATAAGCTTTTGAACGAATTCTCGCGGAACTTAACAGAAAAAACGTAAAATTTCTACGAAAATCGTTCAAAGAATGAAAAAGAAAGTAGTTTTTTGTGTAGGTAGTACCGAGAATTTTGTCCCGTGGCTTTTGATTGAGTATTTACGAATCCTAACAGATATGCTTGGGTTTTTTCTGTATTTTTACACACTGCAGGATGAAAAATAGTTTTCTGTAAAAACCTCTTCCAAAACTTGATCTGCAGCTTTTGAAGGTGTACTTATGCAAATTAACAGAGATTATCCCATCTTTTTCTGTATTTTTACAGAAATTATTCATAGTACACCTAATATTGCATTTATTTAAATGGAAGTTAATTTTGGCAAATAGTTGAACAATATCGTGGGATCCTGCATGCAAACAAAAGTTTTTCTAAACTTTGTTCATTAATTTCTTAACTGGTATTAAAAAAAAATAACACGAAACACTAAAAGACATGAAGTGAACACAGGAAGATCTTTAGCATAAATATTTTTTCTCCAATGGATATCTGATATACCCCATAAGTTTTTAAATTGTAAGATATTTCCCACTACGCACATGGCTCCTTCCATTCAATCTGGTGTCCGTAGTGAGGCGTACTTCAACAAATTAAATGACTCAACTTTTCAGGACTCCTTCACTTCTGAACTTCTCAGAAACTTGTTCCACGCCCCATCGTCAAAGCGATGAATATTCCCGACTTGAGCGTAGGCGAGGGATAAATATCACTCCAGTTTCTTAAAGCGATCTATTTCGTTTGCGGCCAATAAATCAATCGGAAGTTCTTAAACCCATCGGAATTGGAAATTTTTGGAGAAGATTTTACACCTCCGTCTTTCGCTCTACTCTACGAAGAGAAGATAGTTGAATCTTCTCACCTTAATCTCCACATTTTCTCTACTCTTCCCTTCTAGCCTTGGGATTTATTTTGGAAACATTGGACGCAATTGAGCGAAACAAATGAACCTTTTAGTAAAGGTTTTGAAACGTTCTCCCTATTGTCAATCAAGTTTGTTTCACAGACGTTTCATTTCAATTTTCCAGATTGGCAAATAATTGGAATAAATGTAATTTGAAATTTCATTGATGTGAAAAACTGAGTTTGAACTAAGCAACATAAACAAAGATATTTTTTATGAAGTTTTTAAACCGTTCTCCATATTGTCAATCAAGTTTGGTTAACAGACGTCTCATCACAACTTTTCAAGTTAATAAATAATAGGGGAAAGTGTGCTACCTCGGAGCTATTTCACTTTTCAATTTTAATTTCATAATTATTTTCCAAATCTAAATACAAATACCTTTAGTTAAAACTTTATGAGTTTTTACACAACAACTAATTATCTTAAAAAGTTATTTACCTTATTTCAATTACATTTTTTTGAAAAAAACAGAAGAATGCAATTAGTACCGAGGTACACCACCGGTGGTGTACCTTGAGCCTTGGGATGGTGTACCTTGGACCAATGATTAACACGTTAAGAAAACATGATTTTCAATAAGAACATCAGTATTTATCAATCAGTAAACCGCACATAATTTTAGAAATCCATTTTTTATTTGTTTCAATGATAAATAAAAATTTAGATTTTATTATCTTATTACGGTTCACTTTTTAAATAAAATGATAAGACGCTCTAGTTTCTGAAAATCATACTAAGATTATTTTTTAAGCTCTACACTTATTTCAAATTAATATTCTAAGATTGTAGTCGGAAAAGTAGATTCCAAATGTTAACTTTTCGAGCTGCCTTTCAGATCCACCAGTTAGTATTTGGTGTGGTAGCTTGAATATGATATCCTTTTTGTCAACTTCATAAAGAGTAGAATCTTTACTGGTGAACTTCTGACAGTTTGGATCTTTTTTCAGATATTTAACTTCATATCCATCATCAGCAATAGAAATAATCTCTGCAAGAAAATATTTGATAGTTTTTTTTTGGCTGCGAATTTCACCAATACAAAAACGCCAATCTGAATATTGACGTTATCTGGATCTCCTAGCTCATTAAAACGATGATTTGAAATATCGGTATCCTCATATAAATCTTCAATATTTTCAAGTTAGACTCTGAGGAATAACAAAGTTTTCTTTTACTTGACTTGGTAGGGGGCTTTATTGTCTTAGTTTGCTTTACTTTTTTCATTGCCATTTAGCCTTTTCTATTTTAAGACGCTTTTTCTCGGGTGTGTCGGTCAAAATACAGGACTTTCTTTTTGGATTCCCCCTATGAAATTGTTTTCTCGGTAGTGCCTCTGGATATGGCCTTATTTCTTCAGGAGTGACAAGGCTTGACAAAGAAATACTAGCTTCAGATGTTGACATACCAGTAAAATCATTTTGTGTGTGTTATTTTCCTGTTACTTTTGCATTAAGAGATCAGTGACATTTGATAGGAGGAAATCAAGATCTTGAGAAATATTTTCATTTAGTATTTGAAGCCAGTAACCTTAAAGCCATTGATTATATTTGATAATGTGAAGGCCAGTGGGAATGCTCGTCCAACTATTCCAACAAACTGGAAAACATGAAATTTTAGGAGTTGTAATAACTATGCACAAGTGTGTACCTCGGACCAGTCCAATGTACACCACTAGTATTGGGTTCGAGGTACATGACTTGATTATAAAAAACAAAATAACTGACCATTATGTTACAGTTAGGCCTAACTTTGCGTCAAGCACACGGTGTTATAGCTAAAACATGACTTTATAATGCATGACCTTCATTTCAGAATAAACAATATATGTTTCATAATAAAAAAATACATAAAAGTATCTGAAAAAACTTACTTTTGAATGGTAAATTTCCTTTTTTAATAATACTTCAATCAGATGAGCTTTCAACAAAACAGAAAGATATGCACTAAGACGTCTAGTGGCAAATACTCTAACTACGCATGTTGCTATTCAAATATTTTAATAAGCAGAGCTATAATCCGCCTAGATCCAAGGTACATATATGTCCGAGGTATATCACTTACCCCTAAGAATACGCAATGTTTCGAATTTTATTGACGTGGAAAACAAAATTCGAATTATACAACCGAAATAAGAGAATTATTCAACAGAAAATTTAAAACGCTGGTACATTATTTTCAATTAAGTTTGGTTAACAGACATCTCATCACTACTTTTCAAGTTAATAAATAATAAGAATACGCAATGTCGGGAATTTTATTACCGCGGAAGCCAAACTTTGAATTATACAATCGAAATAAGCGAATCATTCAATACAGAATTTGAAACACTGGCCTATGGTTAATTGAGTTTGGTTAACGGATGCTTCATTTTAAGTTTTCAATTTACTACATAATTGGAATGCTAATTATTTGAAATTTCACTTATGTAGTAAACAAGGTTTGAATTAAAAAAGTGAAAGGAATGCACTTTTCGTTACAGATTTTAAAACGTTCTCCCCATTTTCAAACAATTTGAATAACTAACCTTTTATTTAGGGATCTAAATAAAATAAATAATTAGAAGATATATTATTTAAAATTAAACAAAGTTTGAATTTTACAACCGAAATAAATGAGCCATTCAGTAGAAATTTTACAGCGTTTCCCCTATTATAAATTGAGTTTAGTTAACAGATGTTTCATTTTACGTTTTCAACTTTATAAAGAAAAAGTACGGAGGGGAGACTGGGGATACTTGATCCCAAGGGATACATGATTCCATAGTCAAAAACGTACCAAAATTATTAAGTCGAAATTTGAAACCTGACAATTATGTTTAAGTCATACTTGTACAAAAAACTGGCAACATTTTTTTTTTTTTAACCCATTTTGTTTTAGTTCAAGAAATGATTGTCTGAATGTGTCAAGGGAATTTTTTTTTAGGAAAGCACTCTGAAGTTTACATTATCCGTTATATACAACTTTAAAAAAATACCGAAGTGTAATGTTAAAGTAGAGACAGTCTTTAGTAATTGAGAAATATTTTTAGTAAATTGACACTGATTGTTAAGAGTCATTTTTTTAAAATCTGGACAAAGTGAATGGGGGCCTGATAGTTGACACCTTAAATTTTCTTGAAACTTTCAGGATAATTTACTAGTATTGTGATTAGAAAAAGTGAAGCTTGTTTCCTCTCTAATTTGACTTCTTGGCCCTCGAGTGGAGGTCCAAGTTTAGGGTCGTGAGAACAAATAGCTCAATATATAATTGCTTTGCTTCAAAAGCAATGAGTAAACCGAGCTAATTCTTTTAAATATAGATACTACTTGATACTAGGTACATTGTGATATAAATATTTTGGTGACTTACTCATGGCTTTGAGGGCAAAGGTCAATTGAAAATTCAATTTTTAAAGCTTTTTTTGCCTTGTTTGGGCCTGGATATCTGCTAAAACCCTGCGTATCCCTCGAAAATAAGTATATGATTAAATACTCACCACAGTATAGTACTAAGAAAAATATAAAATAGATTTCGTTTCACTTGACGTTAGTAGTTAAACGGTCTCAAATTCGAAGATTTTTTTTAAATGGCGAAGTTTAGAGGTCAATAACTTTGATCGCGACTGGTCAACAACTTTGGGACACAGCTGTAGTTATAGTACGAGTGGTGTAGTTTAAGGTCCAGGTTAGAAACCCATGGCCACTAATCAACTTTTTAAATTACGCTGTCTCAAAGTTGTTAATTTGAAACAACAAGAATCAAAGTTTTAGGTCAATTACTCTATAACGCATGAATCAATAAATTTGAGCAAGGACTGTAATTATGCTCTACGTGATGTAGTTTTCGACTCGTGTCAGAAAATCATGAGATCTAATCATTTTATTTAATTAAACGGTCTCAAAAATGATGATTTCAGTATAAAAGAGCGTTTTTTCACGGATTTATATGCGTGCTACACAAAATCTTATGAGCTCAAACTCACATAAATACTAGAACAAATCAACAGACAAATGCACTTTAAGCTCCAAAAATTTCATGCTTCCAGTGTAAAAAATTTTCTGTAACCTTGACCACAACATGGAAATTCTTTTCAGAAAGCTGATCCGCCATTTTGGAGATCCTAGATCCTCAGGATTCGGATCTCGGAAGCTGAAAATTGCAAGGGCTACAAAAGCAAGGGCCCAAACAAGGCAAAAAAAGTTTAAAAACTGCATTTTCAAGTGACCTTTGCCCTCAAAGCCATGAGTGAGTCACTAATATATTTATACCTAGTATCAAGTAGTATCCATATTTAAAAGAATTGGATCGGTTCACTCATTGCTTTTGAAGTAAAGCAATCATATATTTAGCTCTTTTTTCTCACGACCCTAAACTTTGACCCCTACTCAAGGACAAACAAATCAATTAAAAAAAAAAAAAAAGAAACTTCACTCGTTCTTATCATAGTACCACTAACACACCCTGAAATTTTCGCGAAAATTGAAGACATCAACTATTAAAAGTGTACAGCTTTAAAAAATAATGACTCTTAATAATAGAAGAAGTATGTTTGTAAAAATCGCTCATTAGGGATACTTGATCCTTCGTTTAGAGGGATACATGATCCCAGGGATCAATTATCCATATTTCAATAGAAACTCAATGAAAACAAAAGCCGAGGGCAACTGGTAGCCTCAAACAATAATAGGCTAGATCAAAATTTTAATGTCTTTTTTCTAGGTTAAAATGAGGTGGCCCATAGTTGTACCCCGTAGAAATACAACTAAGGGCTACAGGGGGAAAAGTTCACCTTTCCAACTTTGATTTTTTTTTTTTTAAACATTTAATTTGAAAGACGCGATGTATAGCTACCATTGCTAAAGGCCTCAATTTTTTTAATCAAATGTGTAAACGGAATTTTCATTGAAAACATCAAAAAATGGCCCATAGTTGGACCATTTTAAGGTTGTATTTTAGTGTATTCAAAATATTTAGTTTTGATTCTTATTTTTGTCATTCGTACGGCAAGTATTATTAACCAGCTTTCGTTCTAAGATAATAAAAGAGATTTTAATAATCTGCTTCTAACCTTAAATGCACATGTTTTAAAAGTGCGTAAAACCCTTTAAATTCAAAGACGTGGAACTAAACGGCAATAAAATGTTGTAACGAATTACAGTATACTAACAGATATTTAAGCTGAGATACTTCTTCTTATAATTTTTTCAACTATTCTGAATTCGAAGACAACGAATGTCCGATCAACCCATGCTGGGAGTAGGATCTCAAAAATATGTTTTTAAACGATAACTTTATCAAAGAGATGATAAACACCGTTTTTTTTTCTCGTATTTATATGAAACAGGAAAAATCACAGAAAATATTACTTTACGAATCATTGTTTATTTCGTGTTAGTCTTATAAAATAAGGGACAAAGTATTTTTACTCAATAAAACTTAAAAATGAATGAATATAACATTTATATCTTAGTCCAAGTTTCCTCAAACTTTAGAGCTCGTTCAAGATTTGTTGCATCGCTTATTTTTATTGAATCAATTATACTCTTTTCTTACCTCTATCAAAAACAAGCGTCACTGAAAATTTCATTACTTCATTCAATTTACTTAATTGTTTAGTCACACGAAACGTCAGCACCTTTTTCTTTTCTCTTTCTTTCTGTCTCTTTGGACGCAAAAATATCTATTAGATTGTTAAATACTGTCAAACTTTTAGTTGTTGTATCATACAGGGTGCGGCACATCAACCTCCCCGCATTTGAAGCGACCACATGTGAGTTAAGATGGAGATACGGTTGTGGAAGTGGTATCCATGGATAGCAGCTTAGGTGGCATATGCAACAGTAGTGATGCGCCGATAAGCAAATTGTCCGATTGTCGATTACCAATGAAATAGGCTGTTGATAATCGGAGGATTAATTTGCAAGGTCAATTTATGATCATGATGAATTTTAATATTTTTATTTCTTCATTGCCGCTTTATTTTTAATTATTTTTTTTATGTAGTAAAAATTTTATTATATTTGTATTACGTTAACTAGGCATTAAATTTCAACTATTCACTTATTTACCCGTATTTGGCAGAGGCTTTTAACTTAATAGCTTCTTTTTCTTGATTAGTAACCACTTAATTTAAAACTTTTATTCTTTATGAAAATTACAAGTTAATTTTAAAGCTCCAAGCTAAAGGTAGGACTTAGAGAAAAGTATTGACATATGAGCATGTTGCAGCATTAAAAATAAGCATATTTATTAAAAATTGAAAATTAAATGAAGAAAATCAACATTAATTCAACTATCAACTTTTGTAAAGAAAGAAAAACGATTTTTAAAAATCAGAGAGTAAGTGAAATAATGACAAAAAATGAAAAATTATTTAGTGTAGAAGGAATTAAATATATAAGCCAGCAAGAGAGAGTTTAAACCCTGGCAATACTGATAAGTACTTATGTTTTTGCAGAACAATTTAAAAGCACCCGCTTTTAATCTTTTGGGTGGATTAATTTCAATATTTCATTCAGTGTTACGCGAATTTTGTATTGTTATGGTTAAGAGGAGACAGATGCATTAACAAAATCAACCTCATCTTCGCCGCAACACCATTTTCGTCCCCCTTTAAGAGCTTCAAAAACACTAATCAAAACCGAATCAAAACACCTGAGGAAACTCCACTATGGTTGTTGTGTTGCTAAACACACTCTTCCCTGTCTACCACATTTACCCACGCTTTTCATCTCCTTTACCGCTCCTGAAGATAGTGGCTGGGAAAAATTAGCAGTGTTCTTAGAAGATAAGAACAGGAATCCCCCCGACTTACCTAGGAGGACCGGTGGTCGATTAGTTTTGAATGCTGACGGACCGTGATTACCTTCATCAGCAGATCTTCATCTAAAAAGAATTGGTGTAGCAACTTCTGCTTTATATCCTTAGCGAAGTGATGATTTTATGAGTGTACAACACCTATTTGCCAAACTAACAGATATTTAAGCTGAGATACTTCTTCTTATAGTTTTTTCAACTATTCTGAATTCGAAGACAACGAATGTCCGATCAACCCATGCTGAGAGTAGGATCTCAAAAACATGTTTTTAAAGGATAACTTTATCAAAGAGATGATAAACACCGGTTTTTTTTCTCGTATTTATATGAAACAGGAAAAATCACAGAAAATATTACTTTACGAATCATTGTTTATTTCGTGTTAGTCTTATAAAATAAGGGACAAAGTATTTTTACTCAATAAAACTTAAAAATGAATGAATATAACATTTATATCTTAGTCCAAGTTTCCTCAAACTTTAAGTGAAATGAAGTATTAATAAATATCTGGGTCTTGATTATTTTTTAAATTGCTCTTTGAAATGTATTGGCATCAGTGTAATCCATCAAAATGGTTTCGAGGTTAGCGCGACCAAAATAATTAGCTCTTAAGATTAAATTTCAAAAATTTACAACTTTGTTTAAATGAAAAAGATTACAAAATCAATTTGTTACTTCTCACTTGTGCCTTTTCAGTTTTTTTTTCTTTTTACCATCATTATCTTCTTAATGCTGAGCTTCATAAACATCAATTGTCAATACCACGACCGAAATTTTTGAAGAAAATCAGAAGCTATGGATCAAAACATCCCTTTCTTAGGAACAAAACAATCACATCCTTTCTTAGATACAAAAACCGAAGAAATATGTTACTATCATGAAAACATCTTCGCTGAAAATATTCGAGCTGTTCCAGAAAGAAACAATGCCGGCAGAAGTTACGAATAAAACAGCAGTGCATCTGGCAGCAACATGACAACATTATCCGCTTCTGATTCACATTACCATTATTTTCTCTTGGACGTGCTACGCTGTACTTGTGATGGCAACAGTTTTCAAGATGGCACGTACCAAAAAAATATCCCTTGGATAAGAGAAAAGAGAAGGAAAATATATTGATTAAACAATTTTGTTTACCTGCCTGATGGCGTACGACGAACACTCTAAAGCGAGATTTAAAGCGGTTGGGACTTAAAAATGTTTTTACTAGACGTGATAATGCACTGTTATATTTTATTACTTTTTTTGAAATACCAGTATTTTTGTTCGTAAAAATAAGGTTTTGAGGCATGAACCACAAAAAATGTTTGTTGATGTGAATATTGCTTCAGAATAGAAACTACTTTTCGTGAAGAAAGTAATGGTTCCTTTTTCCTATGAAGTTGCATAATGTTCTTGAGAGTACTTGCAATTGAGTTCAATCTTGAAGTAAATAAAACAAGATTTTACAACAAAATGCCAATTACCTCTGCAGGCTTGAGTCATTAAGCAGATTGCGCGAACGTTATCTGTATAATCTTTAATTTTCAATGTATTCATTTTCCACATGCAATTTTTTTCCGTTATTCGTTGAATATTCTTTAAGTAACAGAATGAAAATGTCACTGCAGATTACTAATTGATAAAAACATGATATAAAAATCAATATATAATTACGTGAAGGGAATTCTTTCGGTACCATTCGCTCCTCTGTTTGTCAATCAATTTTCTTCTCTATTCCGCGAGACAGCTAGCGTGAAGCAATTACTGAATAATATTATGTGTTGCCATTTCTCGCTTGATCTCGCCAGACGTTTTTTCCGTTAAGAAAAGCAATTTACACAAGCCAATACTTTTTGCGCCAAGACAGGGCATAAATATTTATGTTTGACTCTTGGCGCAAAGGTTAAATGTCATTCAAATTTGCTCAAAAAAAGCCTTTTTTTCTGCAATTTTGAACGTCAAAATCTTACTCACACGGTGACCAAAAAGGTATGCATATCAGGAAATACATTATAATGAGTAATGCCCAAAAAGTGTAAGATATGTGTGGATGACTTATGGCGCGCATAAATACTTGGCTCTGACATTATCAAAATCACGACATTGCATGTTTTTCAAGATTCATTGCATTGTTAACAGTTTGTGCCAAGAGTGATCAGGAGTACAACTTACTGGAGAAAAGGCCTTTATCATCTAAGAAACACAATCAATAAACTGACCTATGGAAACTTAGTCATTTTTTATTACACAGTTTAAAGTTTACTCAGTGAGTGTCTTTTATCACTTGGTAAAAAATGCCAGTTACTTTTATTTCGATATTTATCACGATTATTTATGACAATACTTCATTGTATTTTCCTTAAATAATTGAATTAGCTTCTAAAAACATCATATAGTTGGAGCAAAACTAATTTTTTATGCCGTAACAGTTGATGTGGATGCAGTGGAACACAACATAATAGTCACTACCTTAGTTTTGTCTTGCAGCAGAAACAATGAACTTATTTCAATTGTCATATTTTTTAAAGAAACAAACCAAGTCCAACTTTAACCTCCCAGAACTTTTATTTAAAAAAATAACTTTAAATTAAAAATAAGAGTCCAATAATAATATTCAAAGAACGCATCCTGAATTTTTTTGTGTTGAAAAGTAACGTGTCTAATAATTTCATAAAAAGAACAAAGCTAAAGTAAAGATGTCAACTATCCAAGCTTGCTTTATTCGCTCTATTTATTTAAAAAAATTAAAAATTGCTCTTAAATAGACGCATATTTTCGGGACTAAAAAAAGGTATTTTGAAACCAATTAATATTCTTTATATAGTAAAAGGTTTTTTGCAACTTTTAAAGTTCCATGAATATTTTTTAAAGTCTACAAAGACAATATTATAACTAAAATCATCTTCTTTGATGGATATTTAGAAGATATTGATCCTCTGAACTTGTACTTAGCTATTAAATAAAAACTTTCTATTTCCCTTGAAAGAACAATGCAAAATCAAAAACGTCAACAATCCAAGCCTGTTTTATTTACTCGATTTATATTTTTTTAAAAAACTCTTAAATAGACGCACATTTTCATGACTGAACAGAATAATTTCACAACCAATTAATATTCTTTATGTAGTAAAAGTTTGTTGATAACTTTAACAGTTACATGGATATTCTTTTAGTTCCTTACTAAAATCATCTTCTTCGATGGAGATTCAAAAGATATTGATCCTCTAAACTTGTATCTTGTTATTAAATCAAAACTCCTGATTTCCTTGAGAGAACAATGTAAAATCAAAAATGTCAACTATTCAAGCCTGCTTTTTTTGCTTGATTTATGTATTTTTAAAAAAAAATTTAAATAGACATACATTTTCGGGACTAAACCGACGTATTTCAAAACCAATTAATATTCTTTATGTAGTGAAAACTTTGTTGATAACTTTGAAAGTTATATGGATATTTTTTTAAGTCACAAAGATAATATTATTACCAAAATCTTCTTCTTTGAAGGAGATTCAAAAGATAGTTATCCTCTAATCTTTTACCTTTTTTTTAAGTCAGAATTTCCCAGTTATCTTGAAAGAACAATGTGAAACCATAATTGTCAACTATCCATTTCTGGACTAAACCGATGTCCTTCAAAACTAATTAATATTTTTTATATATCAAAAATATTTGTGGTAACTTTAATAAATATATGGATATTTTTTTTTAAGTCTTTACAAAGACATTATTATATCTAAAAGCATCTTCCATGATGGAGATTCAAAAGATATTGATTCTCCAAACTTGTACCTTGTTATTAAATTAGAACTTCCTACCTATAAAGAACAATGTAAAATCAAAAATGTCAACTATCCATTTCTGGACTAAACCGATGTCCTTCAAAACCAATTAATGTTCTATACGTAGTATAAAAATTTTTGGTAACATTAAAATTTACATGGATATCTTTATAACTCTACAAAGTAACCAAGCTACCTAAAATCATCTTCTGGAGATTAAAAATATATCATCCTCAAAACTTGTATCTTATCATTAAATCAAAACTTGCACGTTTCCTAAAACGTATCTTTATATTACTGATACCGAAAATCAGCTTCATTAAGCCATATCATTGCAAAAATTTCTACCGAGAATTAACTATTTCTTTTTTTAATTCTTTTTCAGATGACGGTGTACTTTGAAAACCTTTTCACAAAACCCGTCTACTTTTATTTAGTAAATATTTGACTTCATGCAAGCGGTAGAAAAGGGTATTAAAGGAATAAAATGTGCCTACATAAAGCGGAATAATAACCTGAGCGAGCATAAGGAAAACGTTTTATTTGAAATTTATTCTTTTTTGCTCTATTTATTTGTACTTTTTAGTGCGCTGCAATCGCTCCCCGCGCTTGATTCTTCAAAGGCTTCGCATGCTTCCGCACTTGAAAAAGAAGCTGCTATGCTGCGTTTAAAGGAAATCATAAATAACGTTTATGATACGGTTAGAATATGAGTTTAAAAGAACAGTTTGATGTTTATTTCGCGCATAATAAATGTCTACTGCAATGTTACTTGTTGAAAGTTTTTACTTTTAGTTCTATTTTTCTGCTTCTGAAACATAGGGAATGAGTTTTTTTTTTTCAAAAAGACAGAGAAAATTGCTTTGCAGGAAAGAACAGAAATGAAATATGACACCATCATAAAAGCGATGAAAGATGATTTTTAATATTGTTGAAATCATTTAAAACAGGAAAGCAAACTCGGTCTTAGCATTAATATGTCTGCAGTTTTATAGTAAAACTAGTCTTTTTCAATATAGTAACTGCCATTTCAATAACCGTAGATTAAATTAGAACTGACGAATATCGTCGATTTCATATAATGTGACGTCAAATTATAAGGCGTTGGCCTCATACGCCTCGGTCTTGGGTTAAGACCAATGAGAAGAAATGAAATGGGGGGAGTGAAGACTTTCATTCGTGAATTAAAGACCCTAAGTCACGTGCTAGATTTTAAAGCAAAGCATTGGAAGAAATCAGGTCTATTTCCTGTTTCACGCAAAACGTGTCAACCACTCAACGCTGTTGAGTCACGTGACTTGGGTTCTTTCCTCAGCTTTTGCTACCAAGCAATGTTACCAAGCTCTTCAATAACAAGTGTAAAGCAATATGAAAAAATAACAATCACAAAAACTCGCATATCGACTAGTAACAAAATTAAGCTTGCTTAGTTCTGTATAATCTTCATTTTTAAGGCCTCTACTTTTGCCATATTTTCATTTCAATGCTTTGCATAAAAAAGCAAGATGAATTCGCAGTCGAATAAAAATGATCATTTACGTCTTTTTATGGAAACTTTAAAACATTTTTTCCGAAGTTCTTTTTTTTTTTCACTAGCCGGAGGTTATGTTATTTTCTCTTTTTAAAACTTAAAACCATTTTCACACCACCTCATTTCTATTCTTTAATATCAGGAGGAAAGTATCCCGCAATAAAGTCGGGTTATTCTTTTTTATTTCATACAGTATAGAAAAACTCTTTTAGTTTTTCAAAGAAGGACGTTTCTCTTTAAGAGATTTTCATTGATTTTTGCATAGGCCTTGTTTTAAAAGCCAGCAAATAAATTGCAGAAACGCAAATCCAAATGTTTTCCTTTTTACTTTAAGCAAATATTTCTGTTTCTGTGAAAATGTTTACTCTCATACGGTTTTCTAACAGCAATATATATATGAAAAATCGATTTTTTAAAAAAGTTCTTATATTATTTACTTTTTTAGCTTAAAGTATCAGTATTATAAAAAGCATGAAAGAGATATATATTAGTATGTATTAGAAGAAACTTGTTTTGAAAGTTGTAGCACTGATTTTCATTTGACATTGTATCAAAGTGGCTTCTTTTTTACTTCCTTTTACGAAAAAGGAAGTATTGGATTCGCAAAAAAAATTTCACTCAAAAATCGGCCTTAGTTTTCATTTTGCTCACCCCTGAATGAATGTTGAGATTTTTTTTCGACCCGACCACACGTGGATATATGCCTAGGAACGTACAGACACCCGAAATATCCAATTTGACGATCCCCAAGTTAGTTATAAAGAGTTTTCTCGTGACGTCCGTATGTACGTGTGTATGTGCGCATGTGTGTATATACTTATGTATCTCGTATAACTCAAAAACGGTATGTATTAGAAAGATGAAATTTGGTATGTGGACTCCTAGTGAGGTCTAGTTGTGCACTTTCCCTTTTTGTTGCATTTGAATGTTCTTAAGGGGTCTTTTACACCTTTTTGGGGGGAAATCATTGTTAATTTCAATGCTTACTCAAGTGGTGTTATAATTTGTCAAACACTAGGTGATATATCGCCAAGCTTTTAGCCGCCAAGTTTTGTCGCCAACTTGGCAAAAAATTTGGCGATTTTTTTTTTAAGTCTGGTTTAATTTGACCAATGTTGGTGATATTTAAAGAGTTAACCACTGAATCACATTAAAATTGCCAAAAATAGGAAATAAATCTGTGAATTTTTTTTTTTTTTTTTTGCTTCGGTTCGCAAGAAACTAGGGGTGAAAATATTTAGTGTTTCCTTGCTTACTCCAAGGCGCTAGTATCATTTAAATGGCGTAAAAGGAAGTCATGTGATGTACACATCAGCTCATGTTTTTTTTTTTTTTTTTTTTTTTTTTTTTTTTTTTTAAATCGACGTTAGATTTATTTGCAGAAACATATACCGTGACACGAAATGAATTAGTACGTATGTGAAACACAGTAACAATTGTAAATGTAGATCACATTTTATCAAATTGATTGCACTTGCTTGCATCGGTGTTTTGAGGACACCCTTTTTTAATGCAGTAAGTGTGAGATTTAGGAAATAAAGCTCATTGCCGGATGCTCATTATCGAATGACTTAGCATCTTAAAGCTCACATTTTCTGCATTGAAATAAAAAGTTCATTGAAACCCTGAAACAATTGTACGTGATAAATTTGCCAATTACTGCTTTATCTACGATGTTTGGTACTGGTAAATATTGTGAGAGTTAATGCAGTAACTTACGATAGCTTTTTCTAGTCAGAGTCGTATAGGAGACTAGGGGGCCCGACGCTCCCTTCCACCCCTCTCAGAAGCCCGAAATGTTTTATACCGTAAAACAGAAGAAAGTTTTTTTTTTTTTTTTTTAATTTCTAATGTCAGAAAAGAACAGTAACAAAGTTTATTTATTCTTAATTTTAAAACTATTAAACGAGTAAAAATTTGAAAAAATACCGTAAAATATAGTTCTCATTAAATGCAAAGCCTAATTCAAATTTAGACCCTTAATTAGGACTTCCTGCTCTTCCAATTGAATTCAGGGCCGTTCAGGGGAAAGGCAGAATTTTGGGGCCCGTCACAAATGACTTTTCCGGGCTTCTCTCCATAATTTTAACCCCTATTTTCAAACCTAGTTTTCAAAATATCGGGCCCCTTCAGGCTCGAACCCGGACCAACAGGTGTCCCTTCTCCCCCATGTGCACGCCCCTGCCCTCCTCCCCCTAAAACTCTTATAAAACTTACATTGCACCGATTTGGAGACAGGGACTACCCAAGGGCAGGGCCCCTAGTTTCCGATTAGACTAGTATCTGGTTACCAATATGTGCCAAATTCAACAACTTGATACATCCTGAGTAAAAAATGCAAAAATCATGATTCTCAAAACTAACTACACTAAAAGCCGATATGAGCAAATGACGATGTGCTTCTCTTTTCTCCTCTTTCGTTTTTCTTCTCTGTCGATTAATGTCAACGATTTGTCGAGCAAGCCATTTTTATTTTGATTGATCTTGATTTGCAAAAGAATGCATAACTTTTAAAAGACTTTGTTTGCCTGCTTTTCTTCATATATATGTAGTTTCAATTACACCATATAAGGTCCCAAAATATAGATTTTGGTATCTATTTTTCAAAAATTTTCCTAGGGGAAAAAGCCCCAGACCCCCTGAAATTATAGATGTTCTACATCCGATTTAAAGGGACACTCTCCTCTTATCCTTACCACTACAAGATGAATAAAACAATAATAAGTCCAACACTGGGTCATTAAAAATCGAGACAAAAAACATCTAGCCCGAAATAGGAAGTGACTGAGTACTCTTGCTCACTCACTTCCTATTCCGGGCTGATGAGTGCTAATAATCACGAAACTGCAGTCCTCGGATGGAATGACTGAGTTGGAATTGTATTTTATGCATACATATTGTACCCTAGGATTATTAAAAGCTATTAAGCCTGTAGTAATTTCTATCTTCTTGGCAGACAATGTACATTAGATTTTAGTACAAATTAATAAATTTGTGAGTATTTCGAATAAACTTAGCCTGAATTGTTTTTTAAAATTCTCAAATGTTCAGCATACCACTTTTTCAATTGGTTTTGATGTTACAAGAATGTATAAAAACGCGAACTTAAATAAAACAGTCTCCTCTAGTACAAATCAATGCTTCATTACATCATCTAACCTTATGTAATCCGAAAATGATACTAATTGCCAAACCATATTTGCAAAGTTCAATAATTTTTTTTCCCGAAACCCTATTTACTTCTTATACTAAAAACCCAAACAGATGCCTTTATTCCGACGATGTCTAAAACCGATATACATTAACATTTATTCATGTATGAGAAAAATTGAGATCGGCAAAGAAATTAGTAAATTTTGTACCTCAAGTTGTAACTTTATCTTAGACTAGTGGCACCCGCACGACTTTGCCCGTAGCAGAAAATCAAAGGGTCATTTGGTGCATCTGTATATTTACAAATAATGGATGATGAATTTTTCGCCAATTGGCTATGTTCATTCGCTCTTCCCATGTTACGGTTCCACGTTATGATAATTTCGTAATTTACTCGTCCATCTTATGATAATTTTGCTCCGGAAAATGTTCTTAAATTTGAAATAGAAAAAGAACAAAATCGAATTTTCGAAAAATCGCTTCAAGGTGCACACTCCCATGCTACAAACTAACTTTGTAATAAATTTCATGAAAATCAGCCGAACGGTCTAGGCGCTATGCGCGTCACAGAGATCCGTGCAGAAATCCAGAGACTTTCAGCTTTATTATTAGTAGAGAATACACACATTATAAATGAAGACATATTAAAGAGAAGCTGATTTATCAAGCCGGGACAAACTTAAATACATTTTCAGACATTTCAGAACTGTTATTAACACTTCAAAACATTCAGTTGAATAGGTTTCATTTCCATTTGTTTGTTACATTTTTTTCCCTTTCTCCATATCTTATTGCCTTATTCTATTTGTGTTTATTTTCTGTAAGAGAAAGTCATTCCTGAATTTAGAAGAATTCTATCTTTAAAAAAAAAAAAAAAAAAAAAAAAGAGCTTGCTCTTTTACTCACCCACACTCTCCATTTTTTCTGTCGTATAAAAACGCAGGAAGGTAGAAGCAATAAGGCAGCTCATTTTTTCCAGTCTCTTACATTTAAAATATCAGGCTGCTCTTATGAAACCACTTACAAAACCAGACGTATATAAGAATAAACAAAAAAATATCTTTTTTTTTTCGCTATTCCCAGTAATATTTTATGATCGTAAAATTAAACCTAGCGTGTATACAGAAGAAAGAAGTTTTTTTTCCAACTTTGAGCAAAATAACCTTTTTTTTTTTTTTCAGTATTACTTTGAGTTGAAAATGTGTTTATTTTTTCGTGTAAACATAGGCAATTTTGCATTCATTATGGCTTCTAAGATTTGCGGAATAAGCATGTTCATTTCATTTTATTTAAAACAAAACTCATTTTAAAAATCTACAAATTATGCTTGTTTTGCTTTCTGTTTAATGCATATAATGGTTTTGTTTTTTGCTAAAGCATTTTCTGAACGTAATCAAATTTCTTTTTATTAAAATAGCACAAAAGTATGGCAAATGAATAAATTCAGTTTCAAATTTCAACCACATTCAACAAAAACGCTTAGATTCTGCATATCAGTGTTTTTTCTCAGATAAACTCAAATAAATTACATAATTAAGCAAAGTTATCGGTGCATATTGTCAAATATCAATGTAACTTACGTCAATCCGTATGTTTTAAACTGAAGTCAGATATGCTCCCTATAAGAAAATTAGTTACATAAATATTTTTTTCTTTTTTTCGGAAAATCAAAAAAGGTTGTAAATTGTTTTTTTTTTTTTTTTTTTTTTTTCTCAAACTTTTTGTGTTGATTTCTGTCGTGTCGATGTCTAATGCTTTTGTGATTGGTAGTTAGCAGTCACATGAGCCACATTTCGTTGAAAAGCTCTTACGAAAATAATCACACAACCTTGAAATCTATGTTTTTCAGCGAAAATTCCGCTTGATTTTTGGGCACATATATTCTCCATTTCTGTTAAAGAAATGTAAGGATTTTGAAGAATTAACTATCTACGCAACTTTGACGCAAGAAAACATGCTACATTTACAACGCGATGGTATTAAAGCTAAGCTTGCGTCTGTATAATTTCACCCAAAAGCAATCCAATAAAATATAACTCAAAATGTTTCAAAATTCCGTTCTACCAATAAAGACGTTTCATAGAAATATATTTATTAGTTTTGCAGTTATTTGTCGAATTTGTATCATTTAAAGGTGTTATTTTGAACGCTACGGCAGGGTATTCTTGATTGCAAAAATTTTAATTTCTCAGAAGTGAAGGCAAGTTTTTTCTTTCTTTTCTTTTGTCGAACATTGTAAGGTCCCCTTACATATAATCAAATATTCCGCTGTTTAGAGCTTTATTTCTGCCCAGTCAGTAAAATTCGCTTTTAGAAGCTTACGCGTAGCCGGCACAACTTAGTATGTGTAGGTTTTTACATGCAGAGAATTTTAAACGAGATTTTTTTTTTTTAAAGAGAGCCCAGAAGTTTTTTTTTTTTTTTTTTTTTTTTTCAAAACGTAACTCGTAATTAACCAGGAAAAATGTATTAAATAAAAGTTTCTAAAGAGTTAGTTCAGAAGTCAATATCCTCTATGTGGAACAGCTACAAAGCTTTCTTCCCAGTTCGTGAAAAATCTGCTTAATATTAAACTGTTTTTCATGTGCACTAGGGTAGAATAAAAATTAATAAGTTTTGATTTTTAAATTAAAGTAGCGCGCATAAGTTGCCTTTTGGTGTAATTAGAATTCATAAAAAATACAAAATATCAGATGCCGCGACACGAGAAAGTTTAATAAAATCGTAAGTTTTGCTACATTTAAGTTTTTTTCAAGGAAATGGTCAAGTTAATTTTTAGTTTTAAACACTATTAAAACAGCAGTTGTCATGCCATAGACACATTACTACATTAACTGAGATCTTTGCTGCACCTGAAGATGTTGGTGCATAATATTCAGTTTTTTTCTCCTTTTTAAAGACAGATTTTTCCAACTATTGATAAGATTTTTATTTTAAAAAAGATTTGTAAAAGACTTTTCGTTCCACCCTAGTGTATACACTTCTAAGTATTTGTAATGATAGGCAGAACTAAAGTTGACTAAAGATTTGGTGCATCCATGTCTTTGTTCCACGTTCTCTTAAACGTTGTACTTTTCCCCTTTCATCGTTCTTCGAAACTATTAAAAGTAAAAAAAATATTAATCCTAACAAAATATTATTGAGGTTAATGCTACAAATGTATTTTATCAAAGTAATAACACCCATACCATAAAAACATACACACGAAACACAGTATTTGCACAATTTACCAGGTTTTCGCTAAGGATGCAGTGCTTTTGTCTGCTATTGCGTATATAAACCGAGAATAATTAGCTACCCATCGTTAAAGCGAAAAAGTTTGCCCATGTTTATTTCAAAACACCGTTGTGAAAACAAGCTAAACCTTTAAAATCTTAGAGAATGGGAGTAAGGAAGTGATGAAATGTCTTGGCTTTACGGCTGTCAATTCGTTGACATCATCTTTCGTCATCCAAAAGCGTGATTAATGCATCTTAAGCAAAGATAATTCACTAAATTCTCATGCTTCCATTTGATTACCAGAAACGAAAGAAGGGTAAGTTTGAGTCGAGTTCGAAGAACAAAACTCAAAAGATGTTCATTTTGCTCACTTCTAATGTTTTTGCGCAAAAAGTGAGTTTTTCCATGCCTTGTGATAAAAATATGGAACAAAGTACAGCAAATTAACAGTCTGCGTGACGAGTTTTAAAAAAGTATGCTGTCCTAAATGGTTGTCCTCAAATAATGTCTCGTTTTTGAGGAGGGTTCTTCAAATGGTGACAGTTTGTGACAAGAGGGAGAAGGGGCAGATAAGAAAAGTGGTGTTAAGACTAGTGATATCACGAATTTTCCAATGAGAATATGCTCAAGAAAAGCAGTGTTATGCAGCAAGAAGAGGCCCTTTGTGTGACACTTTAACAAAGGGGGGAGGGGGTAAAATTTTTGAAAAAAGTATGATATCATATATTGATAGTCCTTAAAGACGTGCAGATGGAGAATTCGTCAATCTCGCCCTGGATGTGAAACCAATCTGCAGAGGTGGGTGTAAGGGGAGGTTCATGGGGGTCATGCCCCCCCTGCCCATATCGTAGATAAAAATATCCGTGAATGTTGTGTTCAAGCACTCCATGAACAAATAGTAAATGATTGCATTATTTTCATTTCATTAATTTTTCAGAAGATAAATATATGGAATGCTACTTCTTTTCATTGTTTATGAAATTAATTTGTAAAGTTTATGCCAATTAGAGGCTTTGTTCATGGCCGTTGTTAACAACCAAGCAGTTTGAGAAATTTTTTGTACTCCAAACCGTAGATACGTTTAGGAGGTCAGGGGGGGGGAGAGGAGGATCTTTTTTCAGCGTGACCCTCCCTGATTCCAAAAGCACTCACTCCCAAGAAATTTACTTCCCAAGAAAGTCTCAAAGCGCTGAAAACAAAAACAATGAAATCAGATTAATCAACAGTAAATGTTATATTTGTTTTCCGTTTTATATCTGTATCCGCTCCTGCCAACATGCGTATCTATGACCTCAACTCCATAAACTTCGTTCCTCACACAATTACTCGAAAACAATATAACATTTACTTCTGATTTCTCTGACATCATTGTTTTTGCTTTCAGCATTTTGAGACTTTTTGTTTGCGTAAACTATCCCATCCGAATTCCAAAATTTTTCCCCAATTCCAAATGCTGTCACTCCCAAGAAATACAGCTCCCAAGAAAGTCTCTATGTGCTGAAAACGAAACAATGAAATAGGAGTAATCAACAGTAAATCTTGTATTTGTTTTCTGTTTTATATCTGTATCGCCGTCTCTGCCAATATGCGTATCTAAGACGTCAGCTCCAGTAACTACGTTCCTCATACAATTACTCGAAAACAAATATAACATCTACTGCTGATTACTTTGAGATCATTGTTTTTGTTTTCAGCAATTTGAGACTTTTTGTTTGCCTAAACTTTTGCATCCGAGCTCCAAAATACTTCGCCGATTCCAAATGCACACAATCTCGAGAAATCCATGCTTTTTAAATTGCTTTCACTCTCCAGGAGTGATTTCGCCTTGCGTAAGGAATCGTTTGAATTTTGCTCCTTGACTTGGGATCGATACATTCCATTTTTGACTCATTCATCAATCACTCCAACCGAGAGAAGGGGTGGGAGAAAGGGTAGAAACACCTTCGATATGCGTTCTCTTGTTCTGGAAGATTTAGCTAAACGGAGAATTGTGACATCTTGATCTAATCACTTTGCTTAACTTAGTACACTAGCAATTTATCACGCCTTGATACAATTCTGCGAGAGATAAACATTCTGGTACTTTAAATATTTTAAGCTAACCCGTAAAGTATCAAGAATGCTGGTGTTTTAAGTTGAACTTTATTGTAAACAATTATAATGCAAAGGGGTTTTTTTTCCTATTCATTTATTTATTTTATTATTATTACTATTATTATTATTAATATCATCATTATTTTTATTTTGAGAAAATTAAACAGAATAATTTACTATTAAAATAAATTCGAAAATCGCCCGTCAAGGTATGACGGGTAAAAATGGCTTCTACATTTGAACAAAGTAATTGCCTGTTTGGTGATAGTTTGACATTTGAAATTTTAACCATAAACTCCAGTAGATAGCGTTCATTATTGACCCCTTTTTCGCTTCTTCATCCTCCTGAAATGAGTCTTACCGGTAAAACAGTTAAGTTACCGAATCCAGTTCAGCCTTGTCCAAATAAAGCATTTCCCTGCATATCAAACATTACCAAAAAATATAAACAAATCATCATGTCGTGGCGCGAGTTTAATTGTTAGTGACGTCGGTGTTACTGAGACAGTGAATTCGGTATTTACTTTTCAATACATGCACACATGCATACATTTTACTTCAAAAGTACATTCTTTGAAACTATAGACTAATAATAAGAGTAGACCGAGCTTTCCCAGACTTGCTGATGAAAAAATTGGTTCTAGGATACATCATGTGACTGGTGGGAGACTTGGCGAAAACTTTGGCAGCATGGTTGCTAGAGGGCAACATTATCTATAGTTTGGCACTCGACATGTATTTTAAGACGTAATGTGTTTCTATTATTTTTTCCCAGGTGTAGACATTGAACTGTTTTTCTTTTAGTTATGCATTAGTTTGACATTAGTAATTAGTTTTTGATCAGTTTTCAGTAACTTTTATTTCATTCGGAACTGCTACGTCAGCATTGGCGTAAACGTAATGGCGTAAACTTTTTACGTTAACGTAAAAAATATACTAATCGGTATCTTAAATTGAAATTGTAGGTAAAAATCTTACCGTTTGCCAATTCTTTTTGGGCGCTTGCATCTTTAATTGCTCAGAGAGTTATTGAAATAGAATAAAGAAAATTCACAGTACTATCTAAACGAAAAAATCACTACATTAACAAAATATTTACAACTTAGAATAACAAATTTACAAATCGGACTCCATAAAAGATCATTCTTCCGAGTTCCATCAATTCAATTTATTTTATTTATTGTTGATCGTCTGCTAGCATCAACGTCCGCTGTTGCTAGGATATCCATCAGTCACAGGGTTTGGTTTATGAGCAGCAAAAGGGTTGCCATAGCTCGGTCTATTCTTATTATTAGTCTATGATATGTTCACATAGAGTAACTGACCGATCACGGTTAACTGGTGACCAACCAGGCGCGTTTTAATTTTGCCACAGATTAATGAAAACTAATGAAAACATTCTGTGGACACTCAATGCGACGTCATCAAATCAACGAACCAGTGCAACCGGTCGATCTACGCAAACATAACCTAAATTTCAGTGTTATCTGCCCTTTCAATGTTGTCTGAAAAATATAATTTGTAATAATTTACCAGTGTTAAAAGAGCGCGAGTTCAATCCTTTGTATGCACCAAGCGACCGTTTTTTCCAATCTCCTGTAAAGTAGCGGTTATGTGAAAAACATTAGTCTGGCTCTGAAGTAAAGAATATAAGCACAGTTTGTTTTGTACGGATATGATTTTATCTTTTATTTACAGTAAAAAAGCCAATAAATTTAAAGAAACATTGACGGTAAAAAAGGCTGACGTGTTCAGCATCAAACGTTAGAAAGATGTACCAAATTTAATAGGTACTTCTACTTATACCGAACGTAATAAGTTTAAACTTTCACTATGGAATAATCTAATTAATCCTCATATAAATAATAGCCGATGATCGAGTAACCCGCGTGTTTCAACAATGACGTCACGGCACGATAATTTGATAATATGTTTTGGTAATGTTTAACATGCGAGGAAAGACTTTATTGTGACAAGGCAGAACTCGATCCGGTAACTTAACTGTTCTACTGCTAAGACTGTGTCATCTCAGGGGAATGAAGAAAGGAAAGAATGGTAAACATTGAACGCTGTATACTGGAGTTTAGGGTTCATCCACTGGAGTTAGGGTTCCAATTCAAACTATCAAAATATCATTAAATTTGCAATGGCTTCCTTCAAATGCAGAGGAGTAGAAGCAATTTTCACCCGTTGTACCTTGACGAGCGACTTTCAAGAGTTTTAATAGTTCAAATTACGTTCACATGGCTCGATGCGGAAAAGAAGTCCACTTCTAATGCATTAATATGCATTGCATAACAATGCACATCCAACAGAAAATCGTATTTTTTGGACTTAGGTTAGTCTGGCTCTGAGGTACAGAATTAATTGCTGGACAAGAGATTTTATGCGTAACTTTCAGTAACTTGCGTATACACAAGCGAACGAGTGCTTATTTGCATAGCTTGCAAATATACCTATACATTTCAGAAATAGAGCCATTTTCGGCACTTCAATGAATCCCCCTACTGTCTGACCACGGATTGTATGGAAAGACAAACATCCGTTTTACAGCCGGAAATGGACAAATCTATTATTTTTAGCGATGTCTGCTTTTGGAGAAGCAGAATCTCATTCAAATGTGCGGAATATACGCATCAAATTTTTACTTTTCCGCCTCATTCATATAGATTCGTCTCATTTGGACGTTTGAAAATTCCATACAATCCGTGGTTGGACAGTAGTTAATTTGCACATTGCTTAGATAATACGTGGTTTTGTTGCTTTTTAGCGTTAACAAACGCTGACAGGTTAATAAAGAAAAAACTGTAAGGTATAATTATTTTCAAATCAACTCATCACGAAATATACTCATTGCTAGTACCAGGATTGCATTTCGTAATTAAGAAGTGTTTCTACCGTTACATTGTTTTTTCTAAGTCCATCTACAGATTGCAGAATATATTGCAAATCTGTCTTGCGCACGTAAATGGCATTATGTACCAAAATATTTTTTTCACATATTTGAAGAAACTTTTTTTTTTAAATTCCCTACAAATAATAGTAAAAGGTCAGTATAGGATGTTATTTGCCTGCTTTATTTTCAGCGCAAACCAAGCATGAAAGTTTATACAATAAAGCTTAAAGAAAACAGATGACAAATATGTAAAATAAATAATAAGTAAATAACAGATGAAAAATTTGCAGATACTGCCATTTACCATCCCAAAGTATATCTGTGTAATGAGCTTAGTGCGTCATTTAAACGGAAACATGCAAACGTTTAATAAGCACAAACCACAATTTTCTCTCGCTAAGTCATGAGTTCTTTTTCATAAAGAACTAAAAACAAAATCGTAGTCATAAAAAAAAATGACAGAAAAGACTGACCCTCCTTTTCAGCTTCAAAATTTACCCATAACATCAAAGCTGTCTCAAGAATAGAAATTCTCCCATCAAAATCCTTCCTTGCTTGATCATACGATACAGATTGATCTGAGCCCTGCTTTCCCCTCTCGTTTGAATCTAAATATTTATGGTGGAGTGGAAACGTTCCCCGATTTTATGAGAACACGGGTTTGGAACCGACTTTAATGGCGATAAAGCGAGTAACCACACGGTGCAATTTGAACCATTTATATGCGAGCTCATGTTTTGGCTGGTTCAAGAAGAGGATCATTATCTCACTTCGGGCACTGTACTTATTTTGATAAACGATGTAGCCACTGCTTTCTAATAATTTTATTGTGTTCCCTCTGAATTTAAATTAAAAAATTTACATACTCCTTTCTCGGCATATTGAATTTCGAATGTCCAAAATACACTTAATTTGCTAGGCCTTAAGACCATTTTAAGAAACCTGATACATGGCTACTTAATATAACTTACTTACACATTCACTTTTCTTAAAGTTAAGCTTTAAGATCCGGAGGCAAAATTTCTTTTAAATTTTTTTCACTACATTTTGCTATAATTCTATTTTGAGCTAATTACACAAAAAACATGTAGTTATAAACTAAAAATGAATTAATGTTTTTATTTTATAAAATCTTTTCTTATGACATCGTATTACTTGCAAATAAAAAACCTGATACATTGCTACTTAAGAGTATAACTTGCTTACATATTCACTTTTCTCAAAGTTAAGCTGAATATTTTTTGAAAGAAAATAGCCGCAGGCATAATTTCTTTTAATTTTATTTTTCGACATTTTCGTTACGTTATTATGAATTAATTGCACAAAAAACATATTATTATAAACTAAAAAGGCATTTCTGTTGTTATTTTAGTAAAACTTTTATGTCTTTACATCACATGTCAATATAAAAACCTAATACATTGAAACTTAATATAACTTACTTACATATTCACTCTTTTTTATGTTTAGCTGAATATTTTTTTAAGAAAAATATCCGGAGGGATAATTTTTTTCAATCTTATTTCTTTACTTCTTACTATTATATTATTTTGAGTTAACTGCACAAAACACATGTAGTTATAAACTGAAAATGCATTAATGTTGTTATTTCATTTAAAATTTTCCTTTATCTTCGTATTACTTGTCTATGTAGAAACCTGATACATTGCCATACTTTATATATTTTACTTACATATTCACTCTTCTTAAGTTTTAGCAGAATATTTTTTGACAAAAAAAATCCGGAGGGATAATTTATTTTTATTAAGTTTGTTGACTTCTTACAATCAAATTATTTCAAGCTAATGCACAAAAAACATGTATTTTCAACTGAAATGCATTAATAATGTTATTTCAATATTTTTTTTCTTATATCTTCGTATTACTTGTTTATATAGAAACCTGATACATTGCTACTTAACAAAACTTGCTTACATATTCACTTTTCCTAAACTTAAGCTATACAGAAACCTGATACATTGCTACTTAACACAATTTGCTTACATCTTCACTCTTCCTAAAATTTAGCTGAATATGTTTAAAAGAAAATATCCGAAAAGATATGATTTATTTTAATTTATTTTTTTTCACACTTTTCTATTATGCTGTTTCAAAATAATTACACAAAAACATGTAGCTATAAACTAAAAATGTATTTCGATTAATTTAAATTTTTGACAGTTTTCTGTTCTGTTACTTCGAATTAATTACACAAAAAACACGTAGTTATATTTGAAAATGCATTAGTGTTGTTATTTTATAAAAACTTTCATTATGTCTCTGTATAAAGGATGTTTTTTAGAGGTATAGAACTTTAAGTCGGGAACACTGTTTGATCTGTGAGCCATTTTGATAGTTGTCACTTGTTTTGTGTTTAGTTTGGTTTGCATTTCATCATGAATAGACAACAGAACGGGGCAACACGCCACAGAGCGCGTGTCACAATTGATTTATTGAAAGAAATTTTCGGTGAATGAATAATTTCGATCAATGGACCCGTGAATTGGCCTGCGAGTTCATGCCATTTAACTACGCTGGACTATTTTTTGTGGGGCTGTGTGAAGTTTCAGGTCTACACCGATAAGCCACAGACGATAGACGCCTTGGACAAGAACATTCACCACATATCACTTACAGACGGCCCTCATTGCTGCAAAAAGTGATAGAAAATTGGACTTCCCGATTAGACACTTTCCAAGCCAGCCAAAGTGGCCATATTCCAGAAATCACATTTAAATAAAAAATGGCAACGGATCCTCTTTCAAATAAAACCAAATTCATAGCGATTTATATCATTTAACGGTGTTTTATTTGAACCTAAATTTCTATACCTCTAAAAAAACGCCGTTTACATGAAAAAAATCATTTAGCTTTCTCATTGCTTTATCGGGTATTAGTCGCGTATAACAATGGTCCTCGGTTGGGGCATGCTACTATATGTAAGGAGTACACGGTTAACTACCATAGCATATAAAAAATTATAATAGTTATATCAATTTAATTACGAAAAATAATTGAGTAATACCAAGTTATCTTAAGTTCATTCAAACAGACGTATTGCAGTTCGTTTTTAAGGTTCTCCCAACTGTTGTACTCGCACTTTTTGGATACGCTAAAAACTATAGGGAAACACAGTTAAATGCCAAATATATATAAACATGTATAATGGCTATACAATAATTTAATTACGACAAAAATTTTAGTAGTATCGTGTAGCATTTTATACAAACAAAAGTATTGCAGTGCTTTGTTAACTTATGGAATGGTATTTAAGAAGATCCTAGTGAACTATCAGACAATATTGAAAAGTAACCCCACTCAAGTGTCACTTCCCAGGTAGAAAAAAAAGATGCTAATTGATAGAACACTTAAAAGTATCGAACCCGTGTTTTCTTTTATCTGCAATAAGTACTTTTAACGGGATGAGATTTGCTCTTAAGTATTGAGTTATTGGGATATTAGAGGATGAGGTATATTCTTTTATTTTAAATTTTAATGAAAAATATTCAAGTAATGAGTGAAAATCTAAGAAAACAAACTAACTAAAGATGACGTGTTTCAGGATTTTTCTAAAAATGCTGTTTATAAGGGCAAACCTTCCTTCGCAATCACCCCATCGAGGGAATGGAAAATAATACAATAATATGCATTTTAAACAAATAGCATATTATTGTATCATATTGTGCATATTATTTAGCATATTATTGTATCATCATTGTTATTGTAGCATAATATTGTTGTTTTATCATTAAATGAATGAATTACCAATGTTTGGAAGCACAAAACTTGCTATTTTTTACAGACACGTGTTTTGGTGTTACAAGGAACACCTTTTTCAATGCAAAAAAAGTGTGAGCTTTTGGATCAAACTCAACCGAGGAAAAAGCTCCCATTTATTTGCATTGAAAAATGTGTTTTTTGTAACACTGAAACACGAGTCTGCAGTAATTTGCAAGTTTTGTGTACCAAAACGTTGGTAATTCATTCATTTAATTGCGAAACACAAAGGTATTTATTCTTTAAATAGGGTCATCTTTTTCTTTTTAGCACAATAATACGAAAAAAAAAATAAAAATTTCTAAAGCTCGAGATCTGTGATTCATTAAAAATAATAATAATAATAATAATAATAATAATAATAATATACTTTTTTGCTCATCGATGTCGACAAAACATCGCACGAAAAACAAAGCATGTTAAAAACCGTCATTTCTAGCCTATTGATAATAAAATCATTAATGTTTTCAAAAAACCTTCCGTGTTTCCTAGTCACCGACATACGTGCTGAATATTCACATTGCAAAGATAATGCACAATTCATTTACCAGTAACGCAAAAAAATGTATAATTGCTTAATAGAATATTAATATTTATGATAGCTTGGAGAAGTAAAATACAATGGTATTCTATGATCAATATCATAAATATCGAAGGTACAATGAGCACCACAATGATATTTTTAACTGTAAGTACAATGCTAAAATACTACTATTATTTATGTCAGTGCTTAAAAGATACAATGTACGAAATCAGAATGTTGTTGTAGACGCTATTCTGTAGTTATTTAAAATCAAAGATGCATTAAAACAAAAATTCTTCTTCTTTGATTTAAAAAAAAAGTCCATGATACTATGAAATCCGTGCTTTTTTTAAGCAATCATCATTGTTTATTGTCTTACTTAACTGTCGAATGGCATCATATTCCTTTTAAGGTCCACCTACTTCCACACGTGGGTGCTCCTTTGGGTGGTGGAGGGGGATGGTGGACTCCTAGGGCTCCTCGTTTAGATCCCTCGGAATTGACTAACCCTAACTTCTCGATTTAACACAATCCTCTTTAAACAAAAATATCCTCTTGCGCACAACATCCAGCAACCAGCACCCAACATCTAGCAGCCAGCCAAGCATTAGTTTGAACTTTGACGGCTTGAAATCAAATTATGTTTTTCGGTATGATTGCGACAGGAGCCATTTGTAAAAACAAAAACCCAACGAGTAAGCTCCTATCGGAATTCGTGACGGCTAAAAAACCTCATTTGAATTTAAGTTGTCAAAGTTCAAATTGATGGCTGGGGTTGGAGGTTAGATGCTAACTGTTGGGTGCTGCATGTTTTTGAGCGATTACGAATTGCTTATTATCCTCACTTGACCAAAGTTGAAGTTGGTCTGGTTTTTCAAGTTACCATGACAACAGTTGATTTTAATTTTTATTTACAGAGCAAAATTTCCGATGTCATAAATGCAAATTGCTTGCGGTTTAATTTTATTCATATTTATTTCAGTGCTTAAACTAACAGACTTTACATAAAAAAGTGTAAAATTACTTTTTCCCCGGAAAAAGCATCTATATACATGAACTTAAACAGCAAAACTCCCTCCATATAACTACAGCATTTCCACATAATACTACGAGTAGATAGTATAAATAAAAAACACATTACATGAAATACTCCGCCAGCTCAGTCAATTACAGCCGAAGACTGCAGTTTCGTGCTTATTAGCACTCATCAGGCCGGCTTAGGAAGCGAATGAGCTGGAGGTGGAAAACCTCTTAAGGAAACCAAGAGTGCCAAACAAACTGGTAGATACCAGTAATTTGGAATTGACCGAATTGATGGTGTATTTCATGTATTTCTGCCTTTGCCCAGGTTGTTGGATGGTAATTTATAAAAAAAAACATTGTTTAGGGTTCCATAGCAATTCGTGATTCCAAAAAAAAAATTACTTCGAGACTTAAAAATTCTTATGAATTCTGGATGCCAAATTTCTTTTCTCTTCTTTTTTTCTTTAATATATTTCTTTAAAAAAAAAAAAGTGTACCATTCAGTCTCTTCTATTCGAAGTAATGGACAGACTGAGAACATTTTATTATCAAAATAATAAACTATTAAGCAAAGAAATACGCAAACACAAATTTTAATCTTTATAACTACTTAATAAATTAATATCCATTTCTCGCAATTTAGTTAAAACTTCACATGAAAAAACAATAGTAACGAATTCAAATCCGACGGAGATTTTGCATTGGTGAGATGTTCACACGTTAACGAAGCAACAGGAAACTTTAAAATGAAGTCATTCCAATGTCGAACATCAGAGATTTAATTTCGACCTCGTTACTTTATAATACTGTCTACTTCAAATTGAATAGATAGCACTACAGAAATTAGTCAGACATAAACTGGCGATGTAATCCTTGCGAGTGTCAAATTAATTACAGCGAATGCCTTTAGAGTGTACTCAGAGTTGAATTTTCCCCCAAATTCTATGATTATTTCCTGTTTGAACTGGATAAGTCTAGACCGGAGATATAATAAAAGAGAAAATATATCAATGAAATATTTTGTGAGCTCGGTATATATGTTCAAAATAATATGATAGTAAACTGCAATAATAAACATTTCATCTCAAAGTGCTTTGATATCAATTTAACCATTTGTTATTTATTTTCCTTTTATTGTGTAACTTGAAGACTTCTCCGCAACTAATTTTTAACGAAGAAATTCCTATGTCTGCATCTGTGTTACATGGAAGGACATGTATGATTATAATAGTCTAGGATTTTTTTCAAGTGTAAAAATTATTCCGTTTCTTTATGTTTAGGCTCCTAATCTGTACCACTGATTTTAATTCCTATTATAGGACAAATTTGGCAATATTCAGTGCAACCTCTGTTTCATACTATATTTTTCTGATTTTAGTGATTTATTTTTTGTTGCATTTGTTAAAAACTGAAAGAAAAAAAATGTTTTTGAGTAAAATATATTGCGAGTAATAAGACTACCGATAACTGTTTAAATACATAAACATTCAATCAATAAAAGCTTCAATATACTTGGGACAAATTTAAGGTAGCAGCTTACGTAAAGATGTGATCAGGCTCTTCACAGCCTTCACAATGCAGCTGAATTAGCTTTATCGAAACCATAGGCACTTTGCTAATTTATGAAATAAGATTCATTAACATCAATGTAATATTAGTAATTTATTATAATTAGTAATTAAAATAATAGTAGTAATTAGTAGTTAAAGCTTGAAAATAGATAATTTTCTGATGAACTGATTTTCTCTGTTCAAGTGCGGAATAAAGAGAGCGCAGGTTAGCTACTGCCGCAATGTTAAAGATCAAATTTCTCAATCCTTTGGCAGGGTTTAAAAAAATGTGACTGAAAATCTAATTGGGCCACAAATAAGTGTGCTAATGGCTAAAATAATTCAAAGTATCCCCTATCTTTTGATTACAATAACAAGAAAGCATTGTTTTATCATGTGTTTTGCAAAATCATTTTCTTAACTGCAAGAACGTTAGGGTAAACTGTTTGATTATTTGTTTTATAGTGTTTCAATCTATTGATGTTTGATTCTATCAACTAATATATTGTTTTTTGACTGTATTAGCCTATTAGCGTGATTCTTATAATATCGAGGAATAAATGAACATTTATTTTAAGCATGAAAAGCGGTTGATGGCAAAGATCACATTTTTACTTCAGCGAATGTCTAGTAAGTAATGGGCAGATTACCTAAGTAAGTTCGAAGATTACTTACGTGACTTGAAAAAAGAAATAAAATTTCGCACTTAAACGGATCCCCCAACTGTGCGTATTGGTCAGCTAATTTTCAGATCAACTAGTTTCAGCAAATATCCAATTTAAAAATGTAACTTTTAATTTCAGGCTACTTTACACTGTTGAATATTTTAAGATTTTCTTGTTCCTATTTTTCAAAACACTACATTATGATGTAAATTACACTTTTGTGTACGTTTTACCTTTTTTCAGTGCCTTAATTTAAAAAAAACTGATTTTTCTTCTCAAATGCCTTTGTTTGCATTTGTAGGATTCAGCGAGCCACAGGAGACCTATAGATGTGTATAGTGTGTGTATAGATTATGTATAGTGTGGTATCTACATACATTGACCTCATGAGGAAATAAATCTGCTGTTTCAATTCACCCCATAGTCTCGAGTGTAAAAGGAGACACACTTAGGAAAAAAGAAACATGGTTTAATTCCCCAATAGGCTACTCACAAAGCAAAAACTTTCATACCTGCATTTTCTATCTACGTTGACCTTATGGGAAAATAGTGTGGTATCAACATACATTGACCTCATGAGGAAATAAATCTGCTGTTTCAATTCACCCCATAGTCTCGGGTGTAAAAGGAGACACACTAAGGGAAAAGAAACATGGTTTAATTCCCCAGTAGGCAGTCACAAAGCAAAAATTTTCATACCCGCATTTTCTATCTACATTGACCTTATGGGAAAACAAATCTGCTGTTTCCCTTTACCCCATAGTCTCTGGGATAAAAGGAAATACACTGAGGGAAAAAGAAACATGACTTCACTACCCAACAAGCAGACATAAAGTGAACTTTTTCATACCTACATTGACCTCATGGAAAAATAAATCTGCTGTTCCAATTTAACACCGTAGTCTTTGAGGGAAAGGGGGATACTTAGGGAAAAAGAAACCAGATTTACTACCCAACAATCAGTCATAAAGTAACATTTTTTATACCTACATTTTCTACCTACATTGATCTCATGAAGAAATAAATCTGCTGTTCCAATTTACCCCATAGTCTTATAAAATTAAAGACACAGAGGGAAAAAGAAACATGATTCCACTACCCACCATGCAGTCATAAAGTCATTTTTTTCATATCTACATTTTCTACCTATATTGACCTCTTGGAGAAATAAATCTGCTGTTCCAATTTATTCAATAGTCTCTGGGGAAAAGGAAATACACTGAAGGAATAAGAAACATGATTTCACTACCCAACAAGAAGTCATAAAGTGAAATTTTTCATATCTACATTTTCTGCCTACATTGAGCTCTTACAGAAATAAATCTGCTGTTCCAATTTACCCCATAGTATCTGGGGTAAAAGGAAACAAAATGAGGGAACAAGAAACATGATTTTACTACCCAACAAGCAGTCATAAAGTCAAACTTTTCATACCCATTCACTCTCAGAGAGTGGAAGCAATGCACAAATTTTTATGTTTCAATTTATCCCAAAGAAAGGGAAGGATGTAAACATTAAAATTCTTTTCCCCTTTTTCCCACTTGACCTTCCTGAAACATAAAAATTGTTCATAACAGTGCACTTGACATTGAGTATCACTGGCAGCAATATTCATTAACAATAATAGATTACAGGGTTCCCAATCAACGCTGCATTCAATCTGAAGCTCATTATCGATAATAGCATCGACTCAGCACTGAATCGATATCGTTGCAGAGATTATCAAAGTACTGACATGGCAAATCTAGTTGAGTGTCACTTGCACGGTGATATACCTTTAGAGTACTTCCTGGATAGCACACTACTCTGGGATTCGAGTTTTCCGGTTTTGGATAAAGCAATTTTAATCAGTACGTTAACTTTCAAGTGGAAAGATGATTTTTTAAAATGCTTTTGGTAAGTTGGGGTGAACAATGGGATCGTTTCCAAAATTTTAAAAGTATTTTTTTTCTGAAAGAACATGCTTAAAAACATAGGATTTGACCATTTTTTAAATAATTTATTTAAGTTTAATATTTTTAAAAAATTACTTAAATCGGTGAGCTTTCATTGTTTACACTTCTGTCGTGTGACATCACAAATGATGAAATGTCATTCAATGTTGCCATTCACAGAACAAAATATTTAATTCGCATCTTTACTCACGTGTATTGGCAACGATATGGTTTATAGCAAGCGTAGAGCGCAATTTTAATTCGCTGCTTCATTATCATAACTTGGAAACGTAGTAAAAAGATGCGTCAAATTGCATCATTTGTGACGTCATAAAGACCACGTCTTGTTTGAAAACACGGACATTTTAAAAAATTAATTAAACAAAAACTGTTGGGAAAATCAAAGTATTATCTGGGTTCATGTTTTTTTTTTTTTTTTTTTTTTTTATTTTATTTTATTTTTTTTGCTCATTCTATCCATTTCAATGACTAAAAGTAGTACTGTTGATTGGAGGAAACCACCCCATTGTGTTTTCACATTATAATATTTCTTTAAAACTCTACAAATTTGTCAAGTTAACGTAGCAATTTTTCATTTTTTTAAATTACTTATTTATTTAAATACAAATGAAAGCTCCGTACATATATATGTACATATAAAGTCATTTATATTAAATTTTACAGAACCTTTGTAAAAGTCCCATTCTTCTTACGGGCACTAAAAAGGGATTAGTTATTTTTTAGAAACTCCAGGTAATTACTTCAGGATGTATATGATCTTCAAACAAAATTGAATGATTGAAACGCGTTGAAAATGATGTTTGCTTGTTTTTTATAGTAAAATAGTTAATGGACTATATTTCATTTATGATAAACGGATAGTTTCTACCTCATGTAAAATTTGTTAATTTTATACAAAGAATTTTCTTATAACGGAAATAATTATTTTATCTTTGACTACTTGAAAAAAAAAACGAATTCGAGGAAGGGTGCTAACGAGCTTGTATATCTTTAAAAGCAATCTTTCGATGCTCAGTAGATGCAAAAACATGTTGAAAATAAGCGCAAGAAGTAGAAAAACTTAGTAAAAACAGCACTATAGTTAATTTCTTTTAAAAAAATAAGAAGTTGAACTGTTATTAAGTTATTAAAAACTTCTTCACTGTGACTTCTTAAACGAACTAATGTGTGCATCACATGACTTACTTTTGCACTAAATTAATGACAATATTGCCTCGGAGTACGCAAGGAAACACTTTAAACATTTCCTCGCCTGGTTCGTTTTGAAGCGATGTAAAAAAGCGTTTTACAGAGACTATTTTTCCCGCTATCGACAATTTTTACGGAATTCAACGGATAACTCTCTAAATATCGCCAATAGGGGCAAATTAAAACAAAATTCGAAAAATACTTTTTTTTTTGTCAAATTTGTTGCCAACTTGGCGACAAAACTTGGTGACCAATAGCTTGGCGATATAAACCAAATGCTCGCCAAATTATAACATCACTTGATTTTGCTTTGATATTAATACTGATTTCCGCCACAAAGGTGTAAAAAACCCCTTTTGGAACATCCTAATACAACCAAAAAGAGAGGTGTAGCACCAAACCCCACTAGCAGTCAGCATACCAAATTTCAACTTTCCATGACATAGCGGTTTTGAGTTTATGCGAAATGCGTACATAAATGTATACATTACATGTGTACGAAAATACAGAAGTCACGCGAAAACTCGTGGCAATTGACTCGTAATAGGTCAAAATTGATATTTCGGGCGCCCATACGTTCTTTGATATGTAAACACGTAAGGTAGAAAAGTCAGAACAAACAACGTAAGAAGAAGCACAAATTTGTAAATTACAGCAGACACGTGTTTCGGCGTTACAGGGAACACCTTTTTCAATGCAAAAAATAATGAGCTTATGGATGAAAAGACATCCGACAAAAGCTTAAAAAAGGCGTTCCCTGTAACGCCGAAACACGTGTCTGCTGTAATTTACAAATTTGTGCTTCTTCTTACGTTGTTTGTTCTGACTTTACTATTCAGCACAAAGGTATTTATTTATCTTATTACGTAAGGTAGAGTCGAAAAAAAACACTCATCATTCATTCGGGGATGAGTAAAATGTAAAATTAGGCCAAATTTCGAGGGATTTTTTTCACGAATATAATATTTCCTTTACTATAAGCTAAAGAAAGTAAAAATCTTACTCAGCAAACTTAGAGACATTGATGCAGTATAGCATGTTTGACTTATGACTTAATCAGCTTCTAAAACATCATAATGGAAAATTATAAACTTAACTTTTAACATTCATAGTCATACGGTGGTTGTCTCGAAAAAAAAGTCGTTAAAGTTTTTATTTTATGCACATTACACAAAAGAACAGAAAAGAACAGTTTAAAAATAATGAATCTAGTAGTATATTTTTATTGCGTAAAGTTGTTTGAGTACATCTGGTGCTCATTCTAAATTAGAAAAGAAATTCGTAGCATGATTTCGGAAATTACTTTTACAATCAACATTGCTTTAAAAACATTGATTTGCATTTTAACCAGTATACAAATTATTCATAAGCGAAAATAGCATTTTTGACTGTGCATTAAGACCAGGTAAACACAAAACATCTTCAATAACTATGTCGGAATTCATATGTTTAAAAACATTTCCAGTGTTTTATTCGGTTACTTCAAAAAACGGGACATTTTAACGTCCTCAATTACGTGCGGGGACAACGCTACAGATTTTTAAAAGAGAATTTTACCACTTAAAACGGGATGTTCGGTCTTATTCGTATTGAATAACTAATTCATACACGTGCATAAAACCATTTTATTAAAAACTTGTTTGTAATTTGTTGGTAAGGTTACGGGTGCCCCGACGGAAGGTCACGGAAGGCACTGTGACCTTCCAAAAATTTCCTCGCTCGGCAAATTGTGTCTGACGATCCGGAAAAATTTGGAGTGCTAGTTGTAAAAATTACGATCATTTGGCGAAATTTGGAATTCCATTCGGAAAAATTATCATTATTCGGCAAAATCTGAAAATCCATTCGGCAAATCTGCCCTCCTAAAACTTTTATTGCGGAGCGTCGCTGTTTAAGGTTACAGCCAGGGACCGATTTACATACTTGGGTGCCCCGGGGCACTGACAATAATGATGCCTACCCCCCCACCCCCAAAAAAAAAAAATATGAAGGTAGTTTTTGAATATTATTTTGATAGAAAGAAAACTATAAAATTCCTGATTTTCATGTAAGAAAATTTTTTACAGTCGCAGATGGAGAAACTATGATGGTTAAGGTAAATCATAATGTGCTTTCTGCGTTCCTTTGTTGTCTCCTTTGTTTTCTTGTAGTAAATTCTCCTATAATGTCCTTACAACCAAGTTTTCCAGTCAAACTTCCTTCTATTGATAATAGAGCTAATGAAGATAATTTACTATCAGAAATGAGAGTACGCAAAGGACACTTAGTTCTCTTCAATAGCGAAAATGATCGTTCTCCACTACAATTGGAGATTACTTTTCTGTCATTAAACTTTCTTTTCCGATGATTGAACCAATATGAATAAATTCATCAGGAAAAGATTCCTCCAAATCACCACAAGAGTAAGATTTTTAAAGATCTTCTGCACTTTCTCGAATATTTTGCTTGTCGCATTCAAACAAGCAAGAAAATTTCTTTAATATGCCATCATTGGCTGACATTCTGAATTTTAGTTTTGTAATAAAATTATCACAGATTAAATAAAAACTGGAAACCTTGAAATTTTGCTTAGAGTCTAATACGACTTCTTCACATTGTCCATCATAAAACTGATGGAGTTTTTTTCTGTCTTTTTGCTTAAAAAAAAAAATGATGCCAGAAATTTGGTGCCCCCTTTCCTTTGCAGCCCCAGGTCCGGACCCCGAATGCCCCGCCGTAAATCAGTCCCTGGTTACAGCTAAGTAAGGCCAAAATATTTTTTAATTCTTTCAGACTAGCACCAATGATCCGTAACTCAATACGCACCATATCGAATAAGGAATACGTCCATTTTATAATCAAAAAGAATTCCAATAATGAAGTTTCTATTATAAGCAACGCATCGAATTAAATCATCAGCTACAAGTAAAGGTTATCCACAAGTCCTGGGAATGGGTAATATGCCAAGGACTTAACCATGAAGAACTCTAAATATTCATGTCAGAACTTTGACCAATTTTATGAAAGCGGGAGCTCTCGTTTAGGTGACGAGGCAAGTTAGTATCCGTACTTGATGAATCAGGTTTAGATTAATACCGTTTTATGTATGCAAAGTGATGCGCGCACTAAAGCCAAGCACTGGCCATAAATCAAATCTGGTTTAGCGTACGACTTCACGCTCAGGCATCATTAAAAGGGCTTAGTTTTATTCAGAAGCGGGGAGATAATAGATTTTGGGAAAGTGAATTTCATGAGAGAAACTCCGGAAAATGACTCCCAGAATGATAACACAATAAATATAAATCTTCGTAAAATATGCAATGACACACTTTTCTGCTATGTTCGAAGTGTTAATTAAACCCTAAAGTTATGCTGAAATGCAATAGTTGCAGCGATAATTTCGAAATAATCAATTACTAAATAAGTGTGTAACCAACGTTATCCAGGCATCAGCTACAGAACTATTGCAAATCTGTGTTTTAGGTTTACGTGTTGCGCGTTTATCATGAAGATCTCAGCTTCAGGTTGTAATAAAGCCAGTCGAAGTTTTAAAGCCAACTATTTTTACGACACCTAAGTTCAAAACGCTGTGCATTTATATAAAGTAACCCAATAACAAGTATCTATAACTGCTGTAGTTTCTGCTGAAACAACGTTGGGTTGCTTCCCATGAATTTTACAAAATGTAAACTCTAATAATTTGCATCAAATGAAACATATGAATGGAAGTACTTGAAAAACGAGCTGATGTGTGCATCACATGACTTCCTTTTACGCTAATTTAATTATAATAGTGCCTTAGAGTAAGCAAAGAAACTTTAAATATTTTTACCCCCAATTTGCTGCAAACTGAAGCAAAAAAACGTTTTATACAGATTAATTTTCTAAATATTGGACATTTTAATGTGATTCAATGGTTAACTCTCTAAATATCGTCAACAGTGACAAAAATGAAACCAGATTTAAAAAAATTAAAAAAAAAACCCCCTCCGAATTTATCGCCAAGTTGGCGAAAAAACTTGGCGATCAAAATTTTGGCGATATATTGCCAAGGGTTTGCCAAATTATAACACTACTTGAGCTTGCGTTGAAATTAACAATGATTTCCTCCCAAAAAGACCAAAAAGATGTAAAAGACCCCCTTTGGAACATCGAAATGCAACCAAAATGGGAGATGCACACTGCACAACTAGACCCCAGAAGTACCAAAGACCCCCCAATGTACCAAATTTCAACTTTCTAGGACATACCGTTTTTGAGTTATGCGAGATACATACGCAGATACATACGTGTACATACAGACGTCACGAGAAAACTCGTTGCAATTAATCGTCAAAATAGATATTTCGGGTGTTTTTTTTTTTTTTTTCAGGTGTCGATACGTTTTTAAGCATATATCTACGTGTGTCGGGTAGAAAAAAAAACAATATTCATTCGGGGGCGAGCAGAATGGAAATTAAGGCTGATTTTTGGGTGAATATTTTTTCGCGAATACAATTCTTCCTTCGTAAAAGAAAGTTAACTGGGGGGATGGCTACTTGAAACCTCCAATACTTGTTTATTTCTGCATTAATCTTTTTTTTTTTTTTTTTTTTTTTTTGCACACTTACAAAAATGGAGGCATAAAAATTTACGACTACATATTAACTTTCAAACACGTTTCCTTCCTTCATAAGAATTTATACTTTCACTTCAGCGTCATACAGTCTTTTTTATAGCAGCATGTTTATTTTCAGCTCTTCGTATCTCCTCTTATGCATCTGTAATAATTACATAGGTTACGCTTTTTACATTACATCTGGCATACCGTAGTTTTAATTTTCATTAAGGTATTTTCAGCCAGCGTTGGGCAAATTTTAATTGTATGGACAATTAAAGATTAACAATTGATTAATTGGTAAACCTAACCACAACAACTAACAATTGATCAATTGTAATTGTGAAAAATTACAATTAACAATTGATTAATTGTTAATTGTAGTTTACTACATTTAACAACTAATTAATTGTTAATTGCAATTTGCTACAGTAAACAACTAATTAATTGTTAATTGCAATTTACTACAATTACCAACTGTCAATTGTTTTGTAAATTAAAACTAATTCTTAAAAAAAATACTGGTCTTGTATAATATACTGTATTGCATGATATACTGACAGATATACCTGGAACGTGGGCACTGGACTGGTTCCATATTACTATCTAACTATTTAAATACACATGTTAGCAACAAATAAGAGATCAATGCACAACAATAAATTTATTAAGAGCAATAAATTACTGCAACAAATGACTTTTCCCAAAAAATCTTATGGTTCCAGCAAATTTTCCTCAGAAAAGGTATATTTGAAGTAAAAATTCAAAAATATTTTTTTTCGTACAAACATTTACGTGTGGAAAAAAGCTTGCCAACACGAGACTAATTCACGTTGCGAGCGAGCAATCAGCACTGAACGAAAATACGAAATCGAATAATACTTCGGACTTTGTACCATGCGCTGAACCTATTGATAGGTAAAGTTAATTGTTGGTTTTAATTGTTTCATAAAACAATTGAAAAAATAAATCGCAATTATTTTAATTGTAAGAAACGATTAACGTACATTATTTCAATTAAATTAATTGCCAAGTGCAACTAATAGTTAAATTGCAATTAATTTTTTAATCAATTAACAAGGCAATTGAAAAAATAATTGATTAATGCCCAACACTGTTTTCAGCCTAATGTATTCTTTATCGTACAAAGATGTAAGAACGGAGTATCATCATTCAAATTTACTTAGAAGACGTGAGTACTTATAAAGTACAAATCTATAATTCTTATGGGAAAATCTTTGATGGAAAAATAAGTAGATAAAACGTATCTTTCTTTGCAAACAAAAATTCTTTGAGCGAAGCTACATCCTACACTTTCGAAATATTAAACTACCAATGAGATTTTTTTTAATGCATTATAAGGCGTAGAATTTGTTTCAAATGTTTCCTAAGTTGTGTAGTAAAATGGTTCTATACTTTATTTTTTATGTCAAAAAAATATGATTATGCACTAGGAATTAAGCATTGAAAGACTGAAGTCAGAGAAACCGATATTTGCCTTTAAGCGAGTCTGAGGAATAAAATTTCGGTTACATTTCATATTGTTTCAGAAAAGCATGAGTAAATTGATGAATTCTGAAAAATTATTTAGCTTACTTCTATTACTTGTGGGGAAACATTTCATCATTTTTATTTTCATTAATTCTAAGACAGAAAAAAAGGGTTATTTTACTGGGACATAGAAGGAGCAGAATGTTCTAAATGATAAAATTATTAAAATATATAAGGGCATCTCAAATACTTAATTACATCTTTTCGTCATTGCAGCAGATAACTTTTTATAGAAATCGTAATACAGAATCAAATACGTACACAAATATAATATGCATTTTTTTTTTCATTTCTGCATTACTCTATTTATTTTAATAGTTCGAATTTAGTAAAAGCACTAGTGCCAACTACTAATAAAAGATGAATAAAATTACATATGCGGAAATATTCTTGATTTACAAAAACAAATCCAAGCAAAAAAACCTTAAAAAAAAGGTGAACGATTACCGTTACTTCAATTACAACTACTGCTACTAAATATTACTACTAATCACAAAAAATATAACAGAAATATTGATGATGATGATGATGATGATGATGAAACTGTTAAATGTGCTATCTAAAACTTTCATAGACAAAAATATCATTTACTAATGAAAAGTTCTATCAGAAAAATCTTTAGTGAAGTTGATTTTAATTTACTAGTATCACGCATAAATTTATGGATAAAATATAAAAATCTGTAAACAACAATGAATGGACGTTAAAAAATTTACTTGGAAATTGTTGTGACTTTATGGAAAGATAAATTCCAATAGTATTTGTGCATACTATAAAAGAACCATAGATCAAAGTAGCCATACATATGCAAAGCAATATTCTCATGAAGCCAAGGGGAAACATCATAAATCAAGCATGGTTTAGAGCAAGCCTTTTACTTTGAGATTAAGAGCACTTATACTTGTGTATAAATACTGAAATCTTCTGTTTAAAGTGAGTGACTTTCCAGCTCAATGATGCTGAAAATGGTGGACATAAGAGTACTAATCTATATATACATAAATGGCTACTTCTGAGGGGATGTCCGGGGTAAACGTCAAAACTACTGGACAGATTGTAACCATTTTTTCCCCATAGATAGCTAAATTATCAGAAAGCAACTTATGCTATATTTATTCCTAAAAAACTTAGTTTAAAAAAGTTATGATTGAAAATAGTAAATTTCATGTACTTTCCCCATTAAATGACCAAATATAAAACCCATTGTTACAAAAATTTGTTGCCTTACAAAAGTAATATTAAAAGTAATCATAATGAAAATTTTGAATCAAGACTTCTCCGAGACTTTTTGCACCCTTAGGGAAACATAGTAGAGAGCTTTTTTTTTCTTTTGTGTGTGTGTGTGTGCTATTTAATTGAATAAAGCACACGGTTTTTTTGATGATCTTTGTTTTTGTTAGTTCTTATTTTGGAAGCTCTTCAAGTTTTTATATGCTTAAATTCGTGCTTTCGTTTCTAAATGAATACTCGTTCGGTCTTTATACTTATTGCTATTTTACTTTTATGGGTAAGGAAGAAGCTCGATTTTTAATCACGTCAAAGCGATGAGTTTTGAGTTCTTTCAGTTAAAACAGAAAATGATTGAAAGCAGAGATTGTTTCTCACAATTATTACTGACCCTGGCAACGCCGGGTATTTTTGCTACTTTAAAATAAGCTCGTGAATTTACCTGCTATACACGTTGAATGATAACTGTAATAGATAAAGCAAATAAATTTTGTGTGGATTTTAAAGTAAACAATTTCAATTAATATCATGGAAATACTTCGAGCAGACGAGAAGTTCATTTAGGTGATTCTCGAAAAAATGGCACGTGCGTAACGCTAAGTTTTTTTATTTAATTCCAGTAACTATTAATTAAATATTCGATTAACTGTTATGTTTTTATAGTATATTAAAGCATGTATAATTCCTTAACAGCATTATTTTTTGAAGACTTTAGTTAGCTAGAAAAAATAAAAAACTTAGCGTAACGCACGGGACTTTTTTTCAAGAATCGTTTGTTTATCACTGATTAACAGTAAGAAAGTGATGCACATGATTTCCTTACAATGAAGTTAAAAAGCAATTGTTTTATGATACACTAGTGGTACCCGGCCGGCTTTGCCCGTAATAGAAAAATTAAAAGGTCTTTTGGTTCGCCTGTATATTTACAAATAATGTATGGTGAATTTTCTCGCTAATTGGCTTGTACCCATGTTACGGTTCCACGTTATGATAATTTCGTATCTCGCCAATTGGCTTGTGCCCATGTTACGGTTCCACGTTATGATAATTTCGTAATGTACTCTTCCATCTTATGATAGTTTTGTTCTTAAAATTGGAATAGAAAAATAACCTCATCGAATTTTCGAAAAATCGCTTCGAGGTGCATACCCCCATGCTACAAACTAACTTTGTGCCAAATTTCATCAAAATCGGTCGAACGGTCTAGGCCCTATGCGCGTCACTGAGATCCAGACATCCTACAGACATCCAGACAACCTCCGGACATCCAGACAGAGAGACTTTCAGCTTTATTATTAGTAAAGATACAAAATATAATTTTGGAGAGAGAGAGAGAGAGACGGCAAGCTGTTTAACCTTGATATATATTTTTTTCATCAAGTAGTTAGTATAAAGTTAAGTTTTAGAATTTAGCATTTCAGTTAAAGAGAAAATATTTTTGTTTGATTCATATTGAAGTCACTCATGATGATTCTAATAAACTAATCAAACATGTACTTATTTTTCAAATAGAAAGGGCATGAATAACTCTAATAAAGAGTATGTTCGATGAGATTTAGATTGCAGCCTAGCGCTAAGATCACAGAGTCGACGCCGACGTTGGTAGATTGGATTGTTGGATCGTTTAGTTCTGGCATACTTTTGCACTTTCTGAGCCTTTAAATATGAATTTTAATCTAAACTTTTGAAGTGGAACGTTTTTTTAGTTTAAGCTACAGGACAGTTCTAGTTACTGTTGTACTATGTTTTCAAGTGTCATCTGAAAAGTTAACCAATGAGGAGAGTTTTTTAAATACTAGTTTTAGGCGTGAAAAGATCTAAAACTTCTAGATTCGATGGAAAACATTCAATAATATTTTCAATACACGACAAAAAATATTGAATTATTCAGGAAAGTGCATTTGTTTTGGTAAAACCAGGATAGCAAGACAATGAAACTTATTATTCAGTTTTGCTATAAAGAAAATTGTTAAGCTAAAATTTCTTGTTCATAATTTATATTTTCAACTAAAAATCCTTGGACTTGTGAAGTTCCTCAAGAAATAATTTAAATATTATGAAGAATTCCTCAAATAAATGTTCTATGTAATTCAACCCCTGGTAATTCACTCGGGGGTGGTCGAAATGGATATTTCGGGAGTCCATACGAGACACATATGCACGTGTGGTAAGGTCGAAAAAACCACTCAAAATAGCTGTACCGTCTAATCGCTTTATTCTTATTTCGGATGACAAGATAGTTTTCAATTATTTTACTCGACCATAATCACCTAACAAGTTTTAAAGTCATTCGTGCAGTAAATTTGGCTCATTTTATCGACTAAGCAATTTTAATTTTCATCAAGTTATTTTACAGGGTGAATAAAAATTCTATAAGTGAAAAAATTAGAATTAGGAAAAAAATGTTACTCAAAATATATCCATATGTTACACTGTTTTTAGCTCAATCTTTTTCAGAAGTTGTCCGTAAATGTAGCCACTTTTTTATTTTTTATTTGTCTGACCCCCCCTCCTTTCCCTAGGTCTCATAATATCCCACTTCACCCTACACATTACCCTCCCCTTGTCACATGTCATATCATATATATTATATATCATATTATATATATGCATTTTTATAACAATCATCACGCATATTACGCATTTTTATAACAATATATATAATCATATTGTTATAAAAATGCGTGATGTCACACTTTTTGTTTCGTCCTCTCACCCCCTCCCCTGCCACAAACTATCCTAAATTCACGAATTCCCTCCCCCCCCCCTAAAAGCATAAAACAATTTGTGGACGATCACTTAATGAATGTGCAGTGGTAAATACTTTCATAATCACCGTTCGAAATATCTGTACTGGTATTATTTGTAGTTTTAAGCAACAGCATTTTTCGATTAAACCTAATGAATATTCACAACTATTTAGCAGTTACTTATTAAACATTTTAAAGCTCTTGAAAACTAATCTCAATACTTAAACTATTCATTACGAGTATAGTAACTAAACGCAGGTGGTACAATTTACTCATTTTCATGTGAAGCACATCATCAAATTTTAAATTAATTGAACTTTGTCGCATGAGTTACCGAAATTCCGAGCAAGTTTGAAAGGGGCATGATATAATATCACTGTTCGCAAATATCGTAAACTAACTCCAGTTATGTTTAATTAAATGTCAACTCATGTTCATAATAAACTTTCACGTTCTTAGAACGTAAGTTACTGCTGAGAAATTTATATAACTGAAATGCAATCAAGAATTAACCCAAACAAATTAGAAGAACGAATACGATGTTTTCATAATCAAATCATTCTTTTTACATAAATTATGTGTGGTTTGCTTTGAAATGAACGTTTAAATCGATAAAAATAATTAAATAACACATTTTTATGTCGAAATCTAGTAACATTTAAGGGGGAACCAGTTTAACCCACAGGGGACGGGTAAAAAAATCCATTTTTTTAATGTAAAATGTTAGTAGAACTAGTCAAGAATATGTTGCCAAAATTTCAATTCAAAATTGTTTTTAGTTCCAATGCTATGAGGACTATAAAAACTGAAAATTTAAAAATGTTCCCAGCTGTTTTTTTTTTTTTTTCAATCGCTTTTTTCTCGAAACGACATTTTTTTTTTTTTTTTTGACTGGTGTGCATTGTACCACAAAACGTTATAGTTCAATCGTTCTGAAATGTTTTGTGAATATTCTTTATTCAACTACTTTCTATATGAATCTAATTCTGGGATGATATTCTTATTAAAAATATTTTTGATGCAAAAAAGGTGAGCAAAAATTGGTAGAAAAACGTGAATTTTGTGATCAAACACCTCAAATCATGAAATGTTTTATTTTCTTTTTAACCAGAATTAGGTTCATATTCTGAGGAAATATGTTGTTTACGATGAAAAAAAATGTAATGATAACAGATAAAATTGTGACTTCAAAATAGCACACCAGCAACAAGTTCTGATGCTGACCATCCATGTTCTACGACATCATATTCTAACTCTTTTATTTCTGGCAAAAATGACTTGAAAAGATTATAAAGTGTACTCCAAAATATGAGTAAAATGTCTTTAAATGAACAAATTCTGATTCTTCCTTCCCTGTTGAAAAAAATTTACGAAAAACACTAAAATGTCTGCCCGCTAAACCGGTTTCCCCCCTTAATGTACTAAATTGATTGTGATGCACTAAAAAGTAGACTATTTGGTTAAGTGAAACCTGTGTAAGTTGACCACTCGCGGTGCAGTACTTTGGTGGTCAACGTAGACAGGTGGTCAACTTATAAAGGGCGGTAATGATTTTTTTTTTTTTTTTTGGCACCATGTTTTTTCATTTTTTGAGTAATTCAACCTTATTCTTTCTGTATAACTCACTTTCATTGTTTAACATTATTGAAAGTGAAACAATAATTAAAAATACTATTCAAATAATTTTGTTATTTTTTTCCTTTTTTTTAAACTATATTAGACACTGTAGTTTAAGAAATTCCATATGTGCCGGATAATTTTCTCTGGCTCTTTCAATTTTCAATTAATTTTAATATAATATTTCATACTTTTTATCAATCTCAAGTTCAGCTAACTTTCTTTTCAAGCCTTTTTTGTACAATTTATAGCACAAAGAGCAATAAGGGCGACTCCCCTAGTTCATAAAGGCAAAATTAAAATGTCCTATCTCTTAATCCCTTGCACCAGAAACATGTAACTTTACTCATTAGCAGGCCCAGATCTGCGTACCCGCAGAGCGAGGGGCCCGCGTCCTTAAAGGGGCTAACGGCCCTAGAAATTGAAGAAAAAGATAGAAAAAAACTAGCACTAAGACTTATTCACTTTACAAATAGACACTGCTGGCCACTTTGGAGGGGCCCTACATATTTTGTTGCAGGGGGGGGACCAAAATGTATAGATCCTGGCCTGCCCATTTTAGCACAATTTCTGTATTTGCAACAACATATTGCAACTGAAAGAAAAGACTTTGAACTTTTTTACTGACACCTATTTTCATTGAACAGAGTACAAAAAGCTATCTCAAATAGAACAACAAATGAAAAATAAGTTTGGAGAATAAAGAGCAGCATAAGCTTTATGCTACTGTTTAGTTAGTAAAATGCTAGTCTCTCATCAAAGCATTAAAAACATTTTTAGAAAGCTATCAAGAAAAAAAAGTAACAATAAAATTAATAAATAAAAAATAAAATAAAATAATTTGCTGTAGAAAGTTTTAAAAAATAAACCAAGTGGTCAACTTACAAAGGGTTTTTTACAATACTTCAAACCAAATTTGGCGTACATTAGAGGTCAAGATAGACAGGTGGTCAAGATAGAGAGGTGGTCAAGTTACAGAGGTTTTCCGTTATTATATGAGATAGGACTAATTCCGTTCCTGACAAAAGCGGTCAACATTTACAGGTGGTCAACTTACAAGGGTGGTCAACTTTACAGGTTTTACTGTACTAGGATGGAAGGAATGTTCAAACTTTTTACTTGTTGTCAATCAAAAGAAAACTGGAACAATTATAGAACAAACCTTTTATGTACCACCAAACTCTTTCAAAAGATGAACTTTTTGCAACCTTTTTCAGTAGCACAAAAGGAACAACTCCAAATGTCTGGCAATTTTTTCTACTAGTTATTCAACCTATATAAAATTGCTTTTTGATTCGAGCTCATAACACGTGAAATAAAATGAGAAACAAAATTGGTACAGTTAACACAGATAAAAATAAAAGAACATTTTTAAATTATCATGTCAGGAATTTTTTAAATGCATGTATCCAATACATTAAAAGTTCTTTTCGACAAAGTTTTTCTTTGACGTATTTAATTGTTTTAGGACTGCTGTTGAGCGTTAGAAATTTTATGCTTTGAAAATGCGAATGCTTTCATTAAGAAAATTTGTGCATATTTTTTTTTTTTTTTTTTTTTTTTTTTTTTTTTTTTTGCGCTTTGACAACGTTTGATGTTATCATTTATTTATTTCTATGCATGAGTAAAAGTTTTATATATCCATTTCAAATACCCAACATTTTATAAAAACTTTTAACATGTCAATAATTTTTTTCATCTTTTTATTGTTCAAAAAAAATCATATGTGAATAAAGTGTTTTAGTTAATTTATTTCAAACGCGAAAAAAATTGTGGAGCGACGACTGCCAGCCCGACAACAAAAAATTTTTTAAAACTCCAGATTTTTTTTTTAAATTAAAAATAGTTTTATGTTTTCTTTGGTGACGTTAGGGAGATTTGGAGGAAATTTTCCAAAATTGAAACCTTAAAAAAGCAGTTTTGGGCTATCTTTGGATACGTGAAAACATTTGGGAAGGTTCAGCGGCGCTGTCCGGAAAGCTTTTCAACATAACACAAAAGCACGGTAAATGTAGACTGTATCTAGTGGTGTAAGACAAAGACTAGATTTTCCTCCCAAAATATTTTCAAACTTGAAATCAACTTTAGTCTACCATTGATGACATTAAAGAGAATAGGGAGTGTAGGCAAGCTCTCGGGAAACTTTTCGATGCCGAAGTTTCAAAAACAGAATTGTAGGCTATCTTCGACCGCATAAAGTTTCCAACTAATTCCAAAAATGTTGGGAAGTCAGATGGTTTTCCTGTCTCCCTATGAAACGTTTTGAAAAATGACGTCCTAAAAACGCGACTTAAGCCGTTGTTTGCCATGAGAGAGAGATTTCGGAGGGAGTTTCCCATCCAAAATCTTTTTCGAAACTGTTGCTCATTTTAAGCTTTTCATCAATGAAAAAAGTGGACTTTTCGGTCTTCCCTTAGAAATTTCTAAAAACGAAATTTGAAGTCAACTGTGATGACGTTAGGTTCGTGCACATTTGGGGTCCCTACCTTGGAATTTTTCTGAAATTTAAGTTTCAGAAACTCAGCGTTAAGCTATTTTTGGAGATATTGGATGCGATGGAGATTTTAAAGTTCGAACTCATGTCCTTCATACACATATTAGACTTGTGTTTGTTAACAAATAAATGTTTGTAATTATTTGAAGCAAGGCTTTTAAAATAATTTTTAATTTTCATTCTTTGCTTTGCTTTTGAGATAAATCGGGAATTAGGATGGTCGTCAAGTTTTGGCGTGTGTAATTTTGTTTTTGTTGGGAATATTGCTTCCTCGTTAAGCATGAGGAGGGATCAGAATTATAAGAAAGATATAGAAGAAGGCATCGTGATGGCCACAACATGCTAGTTTAAACTTGTTTCTTATCTATGATTAATTTTAAAAAATTTCATGGTTCTTTGTTCATTAACGTAGTTTAATAGTTAAAGAAACAAAAGGTAATTAAAGCTTTTTTTTAATGTAAAAAGTAAAAGTTTGCTTCCATATTTTGCCCCGCCTTCCCCTATTTACTCATAGATCTACCACACCTATGTAAGGGACAGGAGGGAACATGTGAATAATTTTTTTCATTTCTTCATTTTTCAAAAAATATTATCAATTTCTCAGAGTAAAGATGTTCCCATGATTGAATAGTATTTTCTTTGTACCCTGATTTTTTCTGAATTTCAAAAAATATATTTCTTTATTTTATAGAAGTTTTAAAAATGTCTTCAATTGTTCACAAGTTATTCCTATAAGGAGCACATGCGAACAAGCTTGGGGCACATACGAGCACGATTTTAAAAAAAAATACGAACTATAATGTTACTTTGCTCACTGAAATTTTAAAGATTCATATCATGTTGTGATCACTATAGAGACAAAAAAAATCATAAAAGATGTGTAAAGATTATTGCTATACATTGCTTTTAAACTTCATACGGAATATGATAATGAAGTTTAAAATTATTTTAAACTTTACTTTTTAATTAAAAAAAAATTTCTCTTTTTATTTAATTTAAGTATTATGTAACACAAAATTCTTGACCAACTATCAAGTTACAAATAAATTTAAAGAAATAAAATAATAGTAAAAATAAGTAAATAAATATTCACTAATAATTATAACAATCTTTACTAATAATAAAGCTGAAAGTCTCTCTGTCCGGATCTCCCTCTGTCTGTCAGGATCTCTGTGACGCGCATAGCACCTAGACCGTTCGGTCGATTTTTCAGGAAATTTGGCAAAAAGTTAGTTTGTAGCATGATACGAAATTATCATAACGTGGAACCGTAGCATGGGCACATGACATTGGCGCAAAATTCACTATACATTATTTGTAAATATACAGGCGAATCAAAAGACCTTTTAATTTTCTATTACGGGCAAAGCCGTGAGGGTACCACTAGTTACTAATAAAGAAGGTGAAAGTCTCTCTGTCTGGATATCTGTAAAGATCTCTGTCTGCCAGGATCTCTGTGATGCGCATAGCGCCTAGACCGTTTGGCCGATTTTAGTGAAATTTGGCACAGAATTAGTTTATAACAAGGGGGTGTGCACTTCGAAGCGATTTTTCAAAAATTCGATTTTGTTCTTTTTATATTCCAATTTTAAGAACATTTTCCCGAGCAAAATTATCATAAGATGGACGAGTAAATTACCAAGTTATCATAACGTGGAACCGTAATATGGGCAAGCCAACTGGCGAGAAATTCATCATACATTATTTGTAAATATATAGGTGAACCAAAAGACATTTTAAATTTCTACTACGGGCAAAGCTGCGCGGGTGCCACTATTTAATAATAAATTTACAAACTGATTGTAGACAAATAATAATTTAAAATATTTACACATTTTTTAACACTTATACCCTACATTAATATTTGTTCACAAGTGCCCCATCATCTGCTTCAGAACTTACTTGCAGAAATGAAGAATTCATAATTAAATTTAAAAAAAAACAATAAACATTGTCAAAAATTTACTTGAAAGTTCGTTTGATGCTTTGCAATAATTAAGTTTAGCTAATTAGTTAGCTTAAACTATGTTTTTACGCAAAGAAGACAGTAACAAAATTACACCAGCGTCTGCTAAAACGAAGAAGCTGTCAAGACAGGAGCATGAACTTGCTCCTTACTCTAAAAGTTGGACCGAAAATTAAAACTGGTACTGATATTACTTGAGAATTTTTATGATTTTTTGCTTGACGTTATCCAATTAAAGCACACCATGTTCACATTAACCTCGTACTCGCATGTGCCGCCTTTCCCTTACTTACTATATCGATTAAACATGCTGAAAAAGAATCAAATCTCGCCATCGTTGTTCATCAAATTGCTTGATGTACAAAAAGTTCAATCTAAAAAGCAAAAGTTGTAAACATATGTATTTTCTTGACTTTAGAATGTAAATCAATTTTTTTTAATACTTTGACAGTTAAATAGTATAACATTTTTGTGAAAACTTCATTCAAACAAAAGTGAACCAATTACAGTAAGTTCCACAAGACCTTCAAGTGCTAAACGTGATTAAATTATTTGTCTTTCAGTTTATCCAGATAAAAGCTAAATGGTGTATCATACGTTTGCAAAAGAGAAATAGATGTAGGGTTTTAAAAAGCCATTTTGAATATCCTTATCTTCTACGGACTCTACCGTTATTTCTTTTTATTTTCTTAATCTTTTAAGTTTATTAGTATAATGAACAAATAAACACGCTCCTAATGCTGTATTTGTATTTTTGAAGAACACAAAATAACGCTAAAACAGCCGTTTCGTTACAATTCAAAAAGAAAGAGTTTCTGCAATAACTAAGCACGATATTTAAGATTTTTTTAAACTATCTAGATTTATTTTTTTTATTAACTTTTAGTCCGGAAGACTCGTTTTCATAAATCATTTCAATAGTCTTTAACTTTAAAAAAATAATAGTGAAGTTTGAGTGTTATTTTAATGTAATTCAAAATTCGATCTAAACTTTTCTTGTGGCATGCAAACAAAAGTATAAATCTTCAAACTCCAGATAAAAAAAGTTTCTGTCCAAAGTTTTTTTTTTTTTTTTTTTTTTTTTTTTTTAACGTTGAAAAAGAAATTGCGATAAAAAAAATTCCTTCAAAAAATAAATAGAATATAAATTATTCTCTACATTTTACATTACTAAGGTATATTTGAATAGGTAATTTAAGTTCTATTATCTTTTTCGTTATTGCTTGCTCATTTTACACAGGAATGTTAAAACAAATGATTTCCATGTCTGTGATTCATCAAACAAAATTCAATTACAACTTACGGCTGCATTGCATTTTCATAATAAAACGCTAAGGTTTACCATCCTCTTCACAATTAATAAAGGAAACCCTTATAAGAGAACTCTGGTGTTTAACATTTCTCATGTTTTCATTTCATTCTTAAGAAAAAAAAAACTTTGATTTTTTATCTTTGTGTAGTGTTTTAGCATAAGATTATACTTTAATGATATGATCATCTGAAAACGTAAAAATTTAATTCAATTTTGACGGTGAAACAGCAAGATCTGTACTGCCATTTCAAAAAAAACGTATGGACTATATCTTTACAAATAATAAAGCTGAAAATTTGTCTGGATCTCTGTCTATCTGTCTGGATGTCTGGATCTCTGTGACGCGCACAGCGCCTAGACCGTTCGGTCGATTTTCATGAAATTTGCACAAAGTTAGTTTGTAGCATAGGGGTGTGCATCTCGAAGCGATTTTACGAAAATTTGATTTTTTTTCTTTTTTATTCCAATTTTAGGAAATTTTTGCCGAGGAAATTATCACAACGTGGAAAAATAAATTACGAAATTATTATAACGTGGAACCGTAACATTAGCGAGCAAATGAACATAGCAAATTGGCGAGAAATTCGTCATCCATTATTTGTAAATATACAGGCGAACCAAATGACCTTTTGATTTTCAACTACGGGCAAAGCCGTGCGGGTACCACTAGTAAGAAATAAACAAATATATTTCTGCAGAGAAGTAAAAGGAAATAGCCAATGTTTTGCAGCGCAAAATTACAGATTTCTGCAGAAACATGCTTCAGATTTTCAAGTATCCCCATTTTCAATTCAAAATAGTGAGTTTTTAGAAGTAAAGATATCCGGCAAAATCTTTACATCCAAAAGCGCACTATTTGTCATTGAAGGAAGGGGCTCCTTAAAACCCGAAACACGTGTCTCAAAAACCTGTAATTTTGAGCTTGAACACATTGGTTATTTCCTTTTAATGTGAACTCTACATGCCATTTACATGGACTAGCTCACGAAATCTCACTGCTAGAAACGACAAAGATTCAAACTAAGTTTATCCCCTCCCCCCCCTTCCTTCCATACCCACCTACACGCTTCCTAGTTATAAATCTTTGTTTAGAAATATCTTAAAACTAAAGAAAGCGTCTGGTCGGGAATCGTAATGATACAAAAGTTAAGTCTTTGAAACTCTTTCTCTTCATCTTGCGACGAAAGACATTCTTCTGATGGATTCTCCCCCCAGAACGTTCCGGGACGTCCGGATTCTTGGCGGCACACGGCTGGGATATTGATCTCCCCTATCCGGCGCCCCGATCGCTTTCATCACTAACCTTGGCCAAATAATCGATACATTTTTGTCTTGGTGCGCCCATGTGAAAGAAGAGATACGACTTTTCTAACCAATACAGAAAATAGATAAAAGTTTTGAGAAACTTTGAGCAAAAATATAAACTGTTATTTAAACAAGAAGTTCTCACCATGATAAGGCTAGTCTGCTTTCTTTTTTAAACCTTGTACTTTCAATGTACATACAAATAAAGTTAATTTAATATAGACTTAATAGTGTATGAAGTAAAAGCTGAACGGGCATGAAGACAGCACTATAGGATTTTAAGCTATAAGATACGAATTTGTAACTCAATTAAAAATTAAGCGGTGATTTTCAAAACTAAATAGCCTGAAAATACTAAAAAGTTTATCGACAGTTTGGAGCGAAAAAAGTGTCAGGGCATGTTTTGAAGTAAGACACAGTAAGAACGTGCGTATAAAGGTGCTCAGACGTCAACGCGTAAACTTGCAACTCCGCACAGTGAAGTATTTAAACCGAAAATCTGGCCAAAATTATTTTACATTCTTTATTTAAAGAAAACCCTCATAGAAGAAATGTAAGGTCTTATTCGATGCGCATTTTTAAGAAATGAGAAAAAAGATATTTGTTTAATACAAAATTAGTCATCAAAATCTGATTCGTCACTTCAATTGTCTTTTTCATCCCTGTTCTCAATTCACCGTAATATCAAGGAGCAGAAGACTTATGGGTCTGTCAACGGTGACTGACGTTACAGTTTGACTCGATGTTTAACTTATAAATTCAGCACTGTTTTGAAATTTAATTTTGTTTCTTCTGATTTTTTTTTAAAATATCATGATATGGTACATCACCGTCCCCACACTTGTTTTCAGACTTGAGGAAAAAAAAAATTGTATGAAATTAAGGGGAATAAAAAAAGCGTGACTGATGTTACGCAGAAGAGACCTTGAGAAAAGTAACTTATTTATAATTTGAAATTCTCTTCAAACTAATAACGTAAAATCTAAACAGATTTCTTCCAGTTAAAATAAAGATTTTTTTTCTTTTTTTTACGGTGATGTCCCTAGTTTCATGGCCATGCCCTTATGCTTTCAGAAGAAAAAGGTTTGATCTTTTTATATATGACTGAAGTCTTTTGCTGCTAAATTATGGATCTGAAGTTAGTAAAAACTTTTTACTACATCACGGTTGCACATCATGAGTGAAAATTTGCGAGAGGTGTTTTATCTATAACGCTTAAAATGTTTATTTTGAACTTCGGCTGCTTCTTCTGAGTCTTTAAAATAAGCAGAATAAATTGTGAAATGACAACAGTACCGCGTATTAAAATTTTGTGTGCAGTGGATGGCATTGAATACCAACCATGTCCAGCTGCAAATAAAATTAGTAGTTTCGTATATATAAACTGCCAAGTTCTCCAAATTAATGATGTGACCACTGGACTGTCTTTCTATTATCACTTTGAACCTATGCAATTAATTTTTATCAAATGCTGTAACTTAAGCAGCTGCTACTGTATCAGCGAAGACTCTTATATAGGGAAAAAAGGGGCACATGTAAACTTTTTTTTTCTTCTTAATTTCTCAAAAAGTTTTATCAAATTTTCGGAGAAAATGTGTTCTCATGATTGAATAGTTCTTTCTTTGACTCCTGGATTTTTTTCAAGTATTTAAAAAAATTATTTCTTGACTTTATGGAATTTTAAAAAAATGTCTTCAATTGATCGCACATGTGCCCCTACAGAGGGGTACATGTGAACAAGTCTGGGGTACATGTGAACACGATTGAAAAATGCAGGACAAGCATCATATTTCAACGAAGAACTCTTTAATATAAAACATATGCGTACATATCAAATACATTGAAGGGTTTTAAACCTATACTTTGTCAGTTTAAACCGTACAGTAACTATCAATTAGAATATATTTTTCCGAACTGTATAACCCATTTGTATGGGTTATACAGTTAAACTGTATAATTCATACAAATACAGTTGGGCTACACAATATAATACAAATACAGCTTATACAGTTGGGGATTATAACTGTATAACCCCCAACAGTATAAGCATTTTCTAATTACTGGGTCGACAAGAAGCAAACTTATAGGACCAATGGCTAAACAAAACAAAGAATATTTTATTATGTGAAGTTTATTCTTGATATATAGGACGTTTAAGTTTCATACATGTATAATGATGATTTTCAAAATTATGGAAGGAAAGAAAATGGTATTTTCAAGGCAGTGGTGGAAGGTCATGAACAGCAACCACAAGGTCTGTCGATGTTTCATGTTCATTTAAATTTAATAAGGTTTTAGATCTAAATATAGAGTTAACTCATTCAGAGGATCCAGAAGCAGCCAAACGTTAGCAGAGATGTAGTTGCATGAGAAAAAAATAGTTTTAAAAGTCTAAATACATTGAAAGGCTCAGAAAATTAAGTTAAGGGATCACAGTACCTTTCAAATATTTTTTATTAAATTTAAGAGGTTTTTTTTTTTGGTAACGATAACATGCATATTTGTTTCGTAATCAATAATTTACTTACAAAATTTTAAAATATTGCCTACTTTTTTAAAAAATTCAAAAAATTTAGCAAAATTACATTTTTTAAAAATTTTTAAGGCTTTTTTGTTTTAAAACTAATATTTAAAAAAACTTTTTGCTAAACGACCACAGTAATCATTTCTAAAAATCTGTGAATTAATTTTGTTTTGTTTTTATTGGAAAAAATTCTGTGCTTAATTATGTAAACAATCGTAATTTGTTTTAAAATTTGGTTTTTAAAGTTTAACATGCTCTAAACATTTGAGTGGTTCATAAAATGCTTATTCAATGCACAGTTTTGTAAAATATATTACCCTAATTGCAAAAAGTATTACTTTAAAGCTGTATAGTAAATAGAAAAAAATCCTTAGGATTCTTATGACATGAAAACACAAAAAAAAAATGATCATCGAGAAAATCAATTTAAAGTTTTTCTTTTGCATAAGAAAACGTAGCGAGCATGACCTAAAACCACTCATAACTTTTTAAACATTCGAACTAAAGCAATGAAACTTTTTCCCTGTATTTGGACAAGTTTTTTGTTTTGAAATGAGTAATAAATTTTTTTTTCATCGCTTGATCATTTTTGAGGTACTATAACCCCTTAACCAGAGAGCGATGTCTTAAACATGTCTGTTACTGATGCCGTTACCCTGTACATAAAGTTAAGAGAAACTTCACAGAAAGAAAGTGGATAAAAAAGCTGGAGGCAGAAGTTCTCTCAGTGAAGCTGAGGGTTCCAACAAAGCGGTATATAAAGTAAATTTATCTCCCCAGCGAAAGTCCGCTGCCATCAACTCGTAAATTGAAGGCAAAGCTTGGGTATTGAGCAGTAAGTTACTAGTCCTTAAACCAGGGCTAAGATAGAACTAAATGCAATGGACTGGCAGCTCGGTTATCAACATCTAGAGGTTGCAGTTTCGTCCTTGTTATGGACTCATCAGTCTGGAATACTGAATAACAGAACTGGCGGCAGGTGTCATCTCACTGAATCAGTATCAGTAGCTAAATGAATCACCTGCTTAACTTAATCATCACACAATATTGAAAAAGCGTGAAATACTGTATTAAATTTCGATTTATTTACGATCATTATCTATATATATAAAAATGGAGTTTGGTATATTTATTCCCTAAGATCTCAGAAACTACCAGGTAGATTTGGCTGAAACTTTCACCGTTTGTTCAGTTTGGTACTGGGAAGGTTTATAGACCAGTTCGAAAAAAATCCGATTGATAGTTCCCTTTTCAATCCAATTTTCGCATAAATGTCCCAATATGGGGGCGGAAAAAAACGTGCACATATTAACATTACATAAGATAAATAAATACCTTTGTGCTGAACAGTAAAGAAAGACAAAACAGCGTTAGCAGAAGCACAAATTTGCAAATAACAGCAGACACGTGTTTCGGCGTTACAGGCAACGCCTTTTTCAATGCAAAAAATAATGAGCTTATGGATGAAAAGACATCCGACAAAAGCCAAGAGCAGATAAGCATGCAGCTTAAAAGAAAAAAAACAGCGGATTAGCCAAACACCAATGACAAAGTTATCAACCGATCAGGAACCAATAGGAATGCAAGCAAAGGCCAAGAGCTTTCTCTTAGGTACGAACCCAGAAAGAAAGAATTCAATTGGACAAAGATTAAGCCGAAGCTTAAACAAAAAGAAAAGAAATTGTCAGTAACCGTGAACCGCAGGAAAGGAAAAGCTGAATGGAAAACCATGAAATAAAATAAACAGAAACAAAAAATATTCGAAAAAAGGAAAAATAAAGATAAGTAGAAGAAAATTGGGGGAGGCGGTGTCAATCAAGACAAAAAGGTAAAAATAAACAAAGGAAGATGGATAAAAATGAATGGGAAAAAAGGGGGGGGGAGGAATGAGGAAAGGACAGTATTAAAGAAATGGGAGCCAAAAATGTTGGAAAAATATGGAACTGCACTAAGATCGTTAACTAAGTTAGAACTGTTCCTCAAAATATGAAAGGATTCCCGAAAGTCAAGATCTGATGAATTGGGGCATTTTTGGATAATCTGATAAGAGTTAAAATCAAAAGAGTGATTCGAATCCCAACAATGTTGAGCAATACTAGACCTATTTAATTGTTGTTTTTTCACATAATTTTGATGCTCTTTCAAGAATTGACAAAGTAATCTTTCGGTCGAAATTGGCTTTACTCAGAGCTTCGATCCAGGAAACTAGGAAGCATTTATCGTTTATTGAACGTGAACTTTATGATTTACATCTTTCGGTTTCTAATTCCATTCCCGACTTTAACATTATAGACAAAAATTCTTGGTCTAGACCCCTTCGTTCCTCTGATAAACATCAAATTGTTTTGAAAAAGAAATTTGCTATGCTTTTTAAATCTTATCATGTCGTTCCTCTTGATAATTTACCAGTTGTTAATAAGAATGTTGTTGTTAATCTTTCTAGCGTTCCATTAAGCAATTCTCAAATTGAGGCTCTAAAATGTAATGATAATTTTGCTGTGAGTGTTAAACCTTCTTTTTCAAAGCTTATTGCTCCTGTTGAGAAAGCTTTTAAATTTAGTGCCTTAACTTCCTCCCAAAAAGATTCGATTCGGCATCTTATAGCTTCTAATATTGACTTTTAACTCGAAAATTTCTAAACCTGTTTTTGCTAATACTGTTAGCCGTTCTGTTAAAGACTTAGTTTCGAATTCTGATCTGGTTGTTACCAAAGCTGACAAGGGTAGCCAAATTGTTGTTCTTGACAAATCATCTTATGTTGATAAAACTAATGATTTGATTTCTTCTGGGCCATATGCTGAAATTTCTAAAGTTCCTAGTGATAAAGAGTTAAAAACTATTTCATCTGCTGTCAAGTCTGCTAAGTCTATTCCTTCAAATGTTAAACGCTCTGTTGTTCCATGCTAATTGTGCTAGATTTTATGCTTTACCTAAGGCGCATAAAGCTGGTATCCCTTTCAGGCCGATTGTTTCCAATATTGGTACGGCTTCGTACAAACTTGCAAAATATTTAGTCTCTGTGTTTGCTCCTCTTAGGAGTCACAATTTATTTACTATTAAAAATTCTGTTGAATTTGTTAAAAAAATTCATAGTTTCGTTCCAAATAATTCTTTTATGGCTTCTTTTGATGTTAACTCTTTATTTACGACCGTTCCCGTCGAGGGTTCACTGTTATGCCTTCGTAGAAGACTTTCTGAATTTCATTTCACCAATACGGAAATTGAGGATTTAATTTTCCTTACCCGTACTTGTCTTAAGCAATGTTCTTTTGTTTTTAATGGGAAATTTTATATTATGTTAGATGGTCTGGCTATGGGAAACCCACTTAGCCCCATTCTTAGTGATATTTACATGCATTATTTTCAGGTTAAGCTGTTCCAAAAACTGGAGTTTCAATTTTATGTTCGGTATGTTGATGATTGTTTTGTTCTAATGAACCAGAATCAGTTTAAGAGTGATGAGGTTTTATCTATTTTAAACTCCATTGAACCTCATATTCAGTTTTCTTGTGAGAAAGAACGGAATAATTGCATTTCATTTCTTGATGTACTTGTTTCTCGTACTGAAATTGGTTTTGAAACTACTGTTTATCGCAAACCTTTTGCTGTTTCTTTACCTCCTCATAGACTATCGTCTCATCCTCCAAATCAAAAATATTCTGCTTTCAATTCTTTTGTTTATCGTGCAATTAATATTTGTTCTTCGTCGGAACTTCTTAAAGTGGAACTTAATTATCTTAAAGCTGTGGCAATTGATAGAGACTATCCGCTAACTTTGATTGATTCCATTTATAAAAAACTTTCAAATAAATCCCAAACTAATGTTCTTAACCGAACCTTCATCAGAAAGAATTCGGTTGTTTTATACCATTCTTTCCATCTGTAAGCTATCAGGTTGCTAAGATTTTAAAACGTTTCCAATTCCAGGTGGTGTTCTCTCCTATTAATAAACTTTCATTCTCTTCTCTTAAAGATCCTATTCACCCTCTTAATTGTTGTGGAATTTATAGAATTAATTGTAGTTGTAAACTTGCCTATATTGGACAGACTCGGCGTGCTTTAAAAATTCGCTTGAAAGAGCATCAAAACTAAATTTGTGCTTCTGCTAACGTTGTTTTGTCTTTCTTTAACATTACATGTCCATCGAAAGCGCCAATTTTTCTGGGTTCATTATTATTATTTATATTGATTGGACACTTGCTCACTATATCCAACCAACCAGCAGAAATATCGCCAGAATTTTTTCAGAAAGATTTCAGTAGCTGATGCATTTGGCAGTTTTTTCCACTGTCGCTGTTTTTGAGCCCAAAGACTACGTAATAATGTTTTTCAGCTTTCACCATATGAACAAAATATCACCAATCAAAGGTACTTTTAAAAAAAATACTGTGTAAAAATACTTCAACAACTAAATTAGGCAAATCCATAAACCGCACAAAAACTTCCATTAATTTTTCTTTTTGCACGATTTCAAACAATCGCCAAATTTTACTACTTATTTTGGAAACATTTCGGATGAAACCGTTTAGCGCCATTTTATTCCGACCAAAAGTATCTCAGCATCTGACAAAAATATTTCTATAAAAAAATTAGTAAGGAGGGGGAGCATTATCGAAAGTGTTCCAAAATGATTCTCGCAAATTTGATAAGATTTTAAACCGCACCAAGTGCCCACAAAAATTGAAATTTCCCAAAATAACTAAAGCAAGTGTAAGGGGAACACTGGCGGCTGCATTTTTAAAAACAGTTCGTACATCAATAGCCATACAGAGAAGGTTTTAGATTTTTTTTCAAAAATGTACTAACAGATAAATCTTTTTAAACATGTAAAGTTTAATTTCATATTTCGGAAATTCTTCAAATTTGTATATGCTTAAATGTCGTGCTTTCGTTTCTAATTGAATACTATTTTGTTCTTTATACTTATTGCTATTTTAGTTTAATGAGTAAGGAAGAAGCTTGATTTTTAATCACGTCAAAAAGGTTTGTTTTAAATTCTTTCGCTTAAAACAGAAAACACGGGCAAGTAACGATTGTTTCTCATAATTATTACTCACCCAGGCAACGCCGTGTATTTTTGCTAGTCATCTATACATTTATTTTAGCAATAAGACGTCTTAAAGCTAGAAAATCAAAATCATTACTTTAGTTGCAAGGCTGGTTTCAACAGGAGAAGAATTCGAAGAATTTCTTTGAATTGCGCATTTCTCAATGCATATTTTTACTGACTGAAATCCCCCTCGCCCCGTTGAATCGAATTTCATTCCACAAAAAATCCCTAAAATTACAACTTAAATTGTTTTATCTGCTCTTTGAGAACACATGAGTGTAAAAAGTTATCCAAAATCCCCCCCCCCCCCGGTTTCTATTTTCTTAACAAGGCCTTACTAGCGAAAAAACTATACTTCGCAGCATAATTCTGCCAGTGCGAATTTTGCTCCCAGCTATTAGACAATCAATTTTGTTTTTAACATAGTCAATGCTCTAACAAATACAAATCAAATCAATTAAATATTTGCTTATTTTTAGGTATACTTGTAAATACATCTCACAATTCCGAAAAGCAAGATTTTCCTAATTTCATCACATACATAAATCTCTTACGAGACATGTTTTGACAAAAGTATGAAAAATACATGCGAGCATCTCATTCACGTTGCTGTTGCTGAAAATTCATCCCGTTTGAAAACAAAGAATTAAGATTCGTTATAAAATAGTTAAATAATATGGAGATGTTGTTTTCAAATTCAACGTTAAAGGAAACACTCATAAATCGTTTTCTTACACATACAAGTTTTGTAAGAGCTAATATATGTCTACCAATACAAATAGAACATTTTATGCAAATAATACCGAATCTGAGCTACTTGGAGTTTCAGGCATATTTATAAATTTTTGAAGCTGCATAATAAGTAAATATTTGTAAATATTTATGACTGCTTGGTGGGATAGATCACAGTATAACAAATAAATATTGATTAAACGATCTCGTCATATTTGCAACCTCTTTCACACGCTGCATTTGTTGCCACATCTGTTTTAGTGTAGGGAACATGTTATATTAGTTAAGCTGGTTTGAAATGTGTTTTTTTTTTTTTTTTTTTTTTGGAGAAACATTTTGATTCTGAAATGATTTTGAATTTTATAAAACATTTGAAATTCAAATTGAAGTAAGAAAATAAGTTTGCAATTATGTAAATAATTGGAAAAGAGACAAAGAAAAAATAGTTTAATAAAACCTTTTTGGCGTTTCTATCTGTATTGTATACTAGCGGTACCTGACGGCTTTTCCCGTAGTAGAAAATTGAAAGGTAATTTGATTCGCCTGTATATTTACAAATAATGGATGATGAATTTCTCGCCAATTTGCTATGTTTATTTGCTCGCCCATGGTACGGTTCTATGTTATGATAATTTGGTAATTTACTCGTTCACGTTATGATAATTTGCTCGACAAAATGTTCTTAAATTTGGAATAGAAAAAGAATAAGATCGAATTTTTGAAAAATCGCTTAGATTTGCTCACCCCTACGCTAAAAACTAATTCTGTGCCAAATTTCATGAAAATCGGCCAAACGGTCTAGCCACTATGCGTGTAACAGACATCTAGATATACAGAGATCCAGATATCCAGACATATACAGACTTTCAGTTTTATTATTAGTAACGATATTTATTATTTGCTCTTTCAACCAAGAGTAGCAAAACGTTTTTTAAAATCTTCCTGGCCCCTTAAATATGAAATACAGTAGTACCTCCTTTAAGGGACACCTCTATTTAAGAGACATTTCCCTGGTCCCAGTCCTTTTGAATAGGGACCTTCATGTATTTGCCTCTCATTAAGGGACACTCTATTTAAGGGACAGTCACAGAAAAAAATTACAAAAAATATGTATAATTTCATTAGAAATATAGAGTTTATTGGAACTCAAGGTTCCCTTTATGTTCAAAAATTAACTAGTAAAGTTTGTCTTGACATTAAAATGCAAAAGCAAGTAAGTATCCTAAAATCCTTGCTGAGACTTACATTCATGCATTTCCCTCTCATCAATTTTTTCTTCAGAGCTTAACCCGGAAGATATTGTGCACCCACGACAAGCTTTGTTTAGAAAACTGGAAGTATGATCTCACTGTTGCACTTTGGCGATTTTTTTTTCTTTTTCTTTTTTTTTAAATCTGTTTCAATTTGGCCACTGTTGCTGATATTTAGAGAGTAAACTATTGAATAACATTAAAATCACCAGTAATGGGGAAACGACATTAAATTGGAGTAAAAGGAAGTCTTGTGATGCACACATCAGCTCGTATTTTTAAAAAAGAGCATAATTATAGGTTTAGTAATGAATATTAACCTACAAGGCAATGCACATTATAAATTAAAACCACTACAATGCCCTACTAAGAGGCCCAGAGTTGAGTGTTATGGTCTTCTTTAAATATTACTTTGTTTTGATACTTAAATAGTTTTCTTTGCGACAAGTATTTTTTTAACATGAACCAAATTTTAAAATCTAGACTAATTTTGCCTCAACTGACGAGGTTTGTGCGGTTAAAAAGTGAGATTTTAAATGTCGGATAATGAGTGGGTAAATTTTCTCCAAAATTCTTCTGAGATTTTGAATTTAGGTAGAATTTATCTTAAACCCTTATGTTTTCTGTTTTAAGTTGAACGCACATTTTTTTGTGTTAAATTTGAGGCTCTGTTCAATTACGTTTTATAAAATAATTGTTAATGAAATGGCTTTTGCTCTTCTTCCCATTCCGACTTGTTCTTCAGGTAAACTTTTCTACTTGGCGACTTAATAAGTTTCGCCATCTCTTTGCCGTCTCTTTACTAAAACTTACTTGTAAATCTTAAAATGATCTAAAAATATCGTAGTTACATTATAAAGTAAAATTTACGATCAGTTATATGTAAGAACATGTTAAAATCTCTGACACTTTTCCCTTCATTCTATTATTGCAGCTAAGTATTTCATGTATTTCATCGTTTACGCATCAAATCGGTCTTCCACACTCCCACAGATTGAACATTTTTCGTATAGCCAAATAAATTCCAAACTGTTCTCAATTCCAGCAAGTTGATCTTCCAGATGAATCGTCTGAGAAATAGCATAATGTCATGCCTCGAGACACGCGAAAGCATTCCATTACATTTTTGACCCTACCATCCATCATGCCCACGGAGGAAAGATGTCGTCCGAAGATGCTGAAATCGTCTGCATAACTCTCCCCCCTCCACCAACTCCAGATATGAACTAGCCCGAGGAAAAGTTAAAATCTTGATCTATGTCCTGATACATATTGGGTTGTAACGGAACCATTTATCATTTTCGTTTCAAAGTTATTGCATCGTAAAGTGATGCATAAATCCTGAAGTGTGGCTTTGAATATAAAACTAGGTTCTATTATGATGTATATCTGTGCCGAAAATTATTATCTTTTTAATGATACGTTTTCACCCTAGCAGCAATCTAAAACTGATTGACAATAAAATCATAGTGTAATTTTCTCAACCTTTTTTTCAGTTTGGTATGTGCTATGATTTAAATTTCATTAATATGACTGTTCGAGTTTTACTTTATTCATTTGTTCTTTTTGTCACCTGTTACTTTTCTTAGGGGCTATATATTGTATAAGCAGAACAGCTTCACATATACAAGAAGACAGTTAACGCTTTGTCTCCGGACAAATACACAAGAAAGAATAACATCACTACGAGAAGTAAGTAAATAGCATCCGGGAATATTCTTTCTCTACACTGTAAAACTTTTCAGAAACTTTACTGAGTATTTCCGTGTAACGTTTCGTTATTTCAATGATTTTTATCCACTTCCTGGAAATATCAAGTATCATTTTTAAAAAGTTTCCTGAATGGCTACAAGTTGCAAGAATGCAGACTTCTCTCTGTTGTAAAAATTATTTATAGCTCCCAGTTTAAAGATTAACTGAGAGTATTTATAAGGTGTATCGACTTAGTTTCAATTGCGGGTTGTCCGGACTGTTTAAGCTCCCAAAGGGAACGAAAAGGTCTTTGGACTACTTAACTTTGCAAGAATTGCAATCATTACTTGCAATTCTGGCTTGACTTTGGCCATGATTGCAGTACTGCTTATAGAGATATTATATTATCCTTACCTAAGATTACTTTAAAGTTCTAGAGACACGACTGGCTTTAAACGAAAAGATTTTTGGATTTCTCAGGATAATTTCGAGAAGGTTACTCAGTTTTAGCTGAAAACATTCCTGGTTTTTGCGAGATATGTTACTGGCTGAAATTGGGCTCATTAGCTGCCTAATATTTTCCAGGAACGTTTCTGAATCGTTTTTACAGTGTATCTGAAGGCATCGGTTCGATCTTTAAGATATTACAATATGTTTTGGCAACTCAAGTTAAACGTTTTAAGTTGTAATGCATAATTAGTACTTTAAGTTGTTTCTAGAAACGTTGAGAACCCATGAATAAGTATTGCTTAAAAGTTCATCGAACAGTAAACTGACAGAGTTTGATTTGCACTTTTAATAAATACCAACTTGGAAATAATCTTCAAGTGAGTATATACGAGTATGCATATGGCAATTATCGCAGGAAATTCGTAGCTTTTATACATTAAAACACGTGGATTTAGCATCGCATGCCATTTACTCACTGCATCTGATATCTGCAATTGAATGTAATAAAGGCCATGATTTATTTCATAAAGTTAATTATAAGTTTTCGGAACAATTAGCGTCATTTTCACCTCTGAATCATTTTAAACTCGGATGAATTTTCAATTAATGGAATTCGAGAGACATTGGATAATGAAATTCCCCGCAAAGTGTAAAGTTTCCAACATTTAATACGCAGAGAAGTGCTATGTGATAATCTATGCAGTTTCATTAGATGGAAACTGATAACGATGAGCCTCAGTAAATGAATCTCGAAGGTTAATCAGATAATAAAAATAATTTTAAAAGAATGTAAAATTCTTGAATTTAATCAGCATTTTTTTTATTGGAGCAATGATTATTTGAAAAGTTCTTGTAACTTAATTTGATATAAGTAACTAAACAAATATCCACTTCTGATGCATTTGATATTGTATATCTGGTTAACTCAATCATAAGAAACAAGGACTTGGTGCTGACAGCGTAGCATACTGCCGTGGGCAGGTAAAGGACAGTAACTGCATTTTTTTCTCTTTTTTTTTTCGCAGTTTTGTCATCTTTGCACGTTAGCTTTATTGCACGATCTTGCTTATTTGATTTCCGCTGAAATAAAGGCGCAAAAAACTCGTCGGAGGGAATGGCCATCGGATGGGAATGGTTTGGAGGGTGAGAATGATACAAATCTCAGTTTTGACGTAATAAGGTTCGTAGCGCATTCTGAGCTAGCTCAGTTCCAAGAGGAACTATTGAGCAACCTTTTCTGATGATGAGGGAGTTGTTATCACTGTGAAAACTGCCCGCCAGACGAATAACCTGGTGATTGTGAATTTATCTGTCGGGAGCGACGTCTTTGTTGGTAGCTCGGAAATTCATGTCGGGGGACTTTTAGTGCAGAATGAATAATTTCGTAAGCACCTTTTCCTTTCATATTACATAAAGAAAGGTACCTCCAATTTTCATTTAAAAATAAAATATTCTGATGTTGCTACGTTTACAAATGTGTAAAGTTTACAATTTGGAGGTGTAGATGCAAGTGAATTTGAAGTTTCAACAATGTTGAAGTGAGGTAAATTTTGGCAGTGGCCTGAAAATAAGATGCTAAGATTTAGAATCCATCTTCAAAAATTATAAAGAAGATAAAGCTTTTCTTTTATCTCGATTTTATGATGTACCTAACTCCCCAAAGTTCAATTTTCAGCATAACTTACATCTACAAGAGAGACAGAGTATGGTACAAACCACCAACATTTATGTGAAAACCTTGAAACATGTGCTGTACAATCCTCACCCACAATGAGAGGGTGAGAATAGTACAAAGAAACTGGAGGGGGTGTGGGTAAAGCTTCAAATTATTTCAGGGTCAGAATCGAAAACCCAGGTCCTAAACTATAATATTAACGCAAATTAAATTTTTTTTCGGATAAATGTTGAGTAATTACAGTCAGAAATGTACAGGGTGTCCTGAAAAAGACTAACTGTTTTCAAAAATTTATAACAGGAAAATGGTAAATGATAAAAAATAATTCTTGCAGAAAATTCATGTGGTGGGCCGTAAATTTTTTATCCCTGAGTTCCAAATCTTAGTTGAAAAATTTTCCAATAGGTGGCGCAGCAGATAGTAAGCTCGCAAATCAAAATGAAAAAAGATAGAAAACTATATCATAATTTTTCGAAAATAATGAAAAAAAAAAGAAAAACAATAGTTTCAAACAATCGTCTGCTGAAATCCCATGTTGCAATCGGAGGGAAAATTGGATGATTTCAATTCTTTTTTGACTTATAGACTTACTATGCGCAGCGCCATCTATTGAAACATTTTTGAACTGAAATTTGGAGCTCTGAGAGAGAAAATTTAGCATCCACCACATGAATTTTCTGCAAGAATTTGTTTTTCATCATTAACCATTCTCCTGTTATAAATTTTTGAAAACAGTCAGTTTTTTCAGGACACCCTGTACTAAAACTGTACCATAGTCACCCGTTTTTACGGTACTCAATCCAACACACAATTCTTTAAATATCTTGAAAACTCATTTCTACAGATACTGCCGTTTACCTGCCTATGGCAGCATAGTGGTTAGAAGTTGTCCAAGTTCGCAGGGCTGTGGCCCTTGTCAGTGAATTTTCAAGGTGCAGAAAAACCTGCAGCTTTCACGTCGTACGTTTGTACAGCGTGTTAAAGAGTCGAGGGGGGGGGAGAATGGCTACCCTTGAGTGTCAATTCGTCTTTATGTCCTCGAATAAATTAAATTCTTTGTTTGGCATCATGAGTGTCCATTCGGCGAGAAACAAGGTATCAAATACTTTCAAGTGGTAATGGCTATTCGCCGATAGTAGTTAACTATGAAAAAAGAACCCTGGCGTCGTCAAGTAGTGAAGAACTAACTACCATTAGAAACAAACAAACAAGACATTAGCACAATAATTCGTCGCTAAAAAGATGAATGGGCGCATCACAAAAAAAACGAAAAATGAGTTATGACCACCACAGAAATGTCTAAAGTCGATTTTATAATATGACCAATGGGCGTATCTCTACAATAAATAGTAAAAAAGTTACAATCCCTCACACTGGTGGCAGTTCTCAAGCAATACAGTAAGCTGTAAATCTTGTAATCGGTTTTCTGCAAAATGCTTAAAAGTGAGATACGCCCATTCATCTTTTTAGCGACGAATTATTAATCCGAGAATATAGTTACATGTACTATTGATGGCATAAAAAGATTTAATTGTGCCTATGAGTGAGTATAATAAAAGTAAATTTTCGCTTACTCAAAACATGTTCAAAAAAAACCCCTATTAATCTACCTTTTATTGCTATTAAGATCAGTCGTCCCACAAAGGAAAACCTGGAACCTTATTTTGTTACCTTCGTCTCTTATTTATTGATTAATTGCTTTGTAAAAATATAGACAAATATTGTATTTCGATGTTGTTTTGCCACTTCAGAAAGTATATATGCCCTACTTATCAACAGTTTTCATCTATATTGTTCTTTTTATCTATCAATTCATTTACCTTTTCTTGTCTTTAAGATCAGCCGTCCCCAAAGGAAAACCTGAAACCTCTTTATTTTTTACCTACGTATCTTGTTTATTGATTAATTAATTTGTAAAAACAAAGATAATATTGCATTTCACTGTTGTATAAATTTGCTGCTTCAGAAAGTATATAAGCCTTATTTTTCAACAGTTTTGCCCTATATTGTTCAGTTCATATACCAATTCCTCTACCTTTTATTGCTTTTAAGCTGTCCCCAAAGGAAAACCCGGAACCTCTTTATTTTTCACCTGGGACTCTTAGTAATTGATACTTTGATTTGTAAAAAATAAAGATAATATCGTATTACATTGTTGCATAAGTTTTGCCGCTTTAGAAAGTATATATGCCCTATCTATCAACAGCTCATGCGTGATTAGAAGTAAAAGTGAGAAAATTATTATTACAACTTATCTCAATGTAATGGTAGTAATAACGACGGAGCGTAGCGACGATTAGGCTTTCTTTTAAAATCAAGAGTTTTAAAGCATCTCTAATGATGATTTCAACTTTGCTACCTTTTTGGAGTCGACTCGAATTATAATGCCGGGTTAACATACAACCCACCTCAACACTTCCGACACAAAAATATCACCTCAACAGTTCAGGTTCAAGATAGAATGATTTGATCTTTTACCGTAAACAATACAGCGTTCACAGTAAACAACCTACAACTATCGCAGTAAGTTTCAATTAAATGTTGCCACCTGCAGCGGAAAACAATATGATTGAAGGGCGTAAAAGAACCTAAACAACAAACTATCTGTCCACTCCTTATCCTGGAAAATAACTAAGACATCATCTCCTTGATGAATGGGTCTCCCCCGTAATACGCTCCAGGAACTCTTCTCACCTTGTTGGAGCCTCCATCATCAAAAAATCCGTTATTGATTCTCGAGTTCAACGCCGCCAAAGTTTTCACCGGGAGTCTGATGGAAATTCGATGACGCGATGGCTTTCATAAATAAATCTCGGCTCCGGGATGAGTTACATGGATTAAAGTTTGGCTCCGGTGAACAACTTGACGGGCATCATAGACTCATCTGTTTTAAGTCTTCCAATTACTGTGAACAAAACTTTTATTACACCTTGAGTTTCGCGTAGAAAGCTGGAGAGATGAATCAACTTGACATTCGTCTTATTATCCTTGTTTCTTATCGTTGTGTAATTTTAATAAGAAGATAGTTTATCAAAAGTGTTTACATCTGAAAAAAGCAATAAAATGGTGAAGACCCTTTTTTTTTATTATTTCCTTTTATCCATAAGCTTATGTCTTTATCATTTCAAAAAGTTTAATCTCGAAGAAAATGTTAGCAAAATTTTGAAAATTTGTGAGTGATTAAGGATGACTGATTTTCACTAATATTTTAGCATAATGGTATTCATCTAATTTCATTGATCTCCTTGTCTAAACCATTAAACAAAGCATGGAACTTTTAGATACTTGAAACTCAGAGAGAGACGAAATTGCACTCTTGGGAGGGCTAAAAAGTTGGTATTTTCGATAGGCAACGTGTGTGTGCAGGGAGGGGAATAAAACAAGTAGCTTTCTAATTAGATAGCGCAAGAGCTTCAAAATTTGAAAAACATGTTTAAGAACGTAAAATTTCAGATGCATTTATTAAAGTTTAAATGTTAAAAAAATATATCTAATGATAGTTACACAATTATCATGCGTCTTCAAAATAATTGGGATCCCATAACAGTTTTTAGTTCGAGTCTTAGCAATAAACTTTTGTAAATTAAACAAAATTCCACTTGTTTAGGATTTTTAGCGAATTGTAGCATTTCTTTTTCATTTACTGACCAGTTTTAACATTGAATGAACACTTTGCAGCTATTCGCTGGTAATACAATAATACAGGATTTCTAGAAAGTCCTTAACACATTTCAAAAATTCATATAAAAGCAACACATTGTTATATGAATATACGGTTTAAGCCATAATACTTCACAGGTTCAACAATATTTTATGACATCGTAAAAAAAAGAAAAAGCAGGGGGGAAAAGTGTAATTATAAGTAATAGCTGATCGTCACAGTAAGAAACGAGCTGTGTGCATCACATGACTTCCTTCTACTACAATTTAATGTCATTTCCCCAATATTGGCATCTTTAATGTGATTCAATAGTTTACTCTCTAAATATCACCAACAGTGGCCAAATTGAAATCAGATGTAAAAAAAACCGCCAAATTTGTTACCAAGCTGGCGACAAAACTGGGCGACCAAAAGACTGGCGATATATCGCCAAGTGTCCGAAAATTATAACACCACTTGAGTTTATATCGAAACTAACAATGATTTCTTCCCAAAAGGGGGCAAAAGATTCGTTATTGCAATTTCAGCAGTTTTTTTTTTTTTTTTTTTTTTTTAATTTGTTAAATCAACTTCCAACATTAGACTTATATAATACTTTATGGTTTACTTTACTGTTCACAAATACATAATCACCAGCTTTAGCAGTTTCGGTAGTTGAACTATCAATTCCTATTATGTTATTATAGTTGTCTTCTATTTAACTAAAACAAAAATTTAATTGATTTTGATGATTTGTTCATCATTTTGTTGATTTTGATTTTAAAATCCTTATATATTATTTCTGTAGCCTGTTTTTGGTTTCTACGCCAGATTTTCCTCAATTCTTGATCGATTTCTTTGATTTACGCCTTATTTTAAAGCTTATGGTGCTGGCTACTGACGAAAAATAGACCCACGGTTTAAAAATTGTTTTTCTCAGCCGAAAAACCTGTTTTAAAGAACCAGAATAAGGTTTTCGGTTAAACTTATAACTTTAATTTGCGCTATGACCGACAGAGCTGAGTAGCTTGATCGGCAGAGCGTTCTCTTCGTAACCAGGAGAATGCGTGTTCGGGCCCACGTCCGGACAATCTGCAACAAAAAATTAGAGAAATATCGCGCAGTACATGATTCCTTAAGTGAATAACAACTATGTAGGATTAAGATGAATGAGAAGGAAACGCTAATTGCTGATATGAAAACTTGAAGTGACTTTGTGCTAAATTACTTCGGAATTGTACGTTTTTTTTTTCTTTTTAAGCTTTGGCTCTGGTAAGAAAATTAAAGCATAATGTAAGCGAAAATATAAGTAACAGGTTTAAGATTTCAGACTACAATAGAATTGTTTTTTGCTCAGAAAAAATAATAAATCGTATATTGAAATATATATTCTTCTAATGAGTTTTTGACTCTTTGCACAAATAAATAAAATACTATCTCAATTTGAAGGGTAAAATATATATTTTTTCTTCTTTTTGCTAAAAAAACAAATAGCTTATCACATTTTTACTACATTCGAAAAGCTACGCTTAAAAAAGAGCATAGTTCAATTTATTTTGTATTTTAACCGTGCTGTTAAGTGATGAACACGTGCTGCCATCCAAGTTATAACGGTTTAAGCAGCCTGCGATAACAAATTGTAAAAATTTTCAAAAATAAAAACATTTTTCTTCAATATCTTATCTTATATATTAATCCCCTCTCATTTTAAAACTTATCAGGCTGGCCAATGACGAAAAAAAGACTTACGGTCGAAAATTCAAGTTTTCGAAATCGCCTCTTGCTGTTTCAAAAACTTGATGCTGCCTGTAGTTCTTATGCATTTTTTAAAGCAAAGTTCCAATGCAGTTTTCCATTTTTTACGTCGCTTTCGGCAAAAAAAAATAGCCTGTGTTTGTGTTCATATTTTAATAAAGCTTAACAGCACTGGACTTAGTTGTTCGGTTTAATTGATAAGTTTTTTTCGGTAGAGCGTTCGGCTATAAACTATCTGAACTTCGGGCAAGCTTGGGCTGTCCGACATAATATCAAATCTTTATATATTATTTCTGTAGCCTGTTTTTGATTTCTACGCGAGAGTTTTCTCAATTCTTGATCGATTTCTTTGATTTACACCTTATTTTAAAGCTTATCGTGAGGGCTACTGACGAAAAATAGACCCACGGTCTAAAAATTGTTCTTTCGGATAAAAAAACATGTTTTAAAGAACCAAAATGACATTTTCGGTTAAAGTTATAAGTTTAGCTTGCACTGTTACCAACAGAGCTGAATAGCTTGATCGGCAGAGCGTTCGACTGGTAACCAGGAGAATGCGTGTTCGGGCCCACGTCCGGACAATCTGCATCAAAAAATTAGAAAAATATCGCGCATACCATGAACAATGAATAACAAATATGAGGGAATACATGAGGTAGAAACGCTCTTAGCTGTTATGAAAACTTAAAGCAACACGGAGCTAAATTGATACTCAGTTGTAAGGTTTTTTTTAAAAAAAACTTTGGCACCGGGAAGAAAATTAAAGCATAATGTAAGTGAAAATATAAGTATCAGGTTTAAGATTTCAGACTACATTGAAATTGTTTTTTGTTCAGTAAAATATAATAAATCGTATGTTGAAATATAGATTCTTCTAATGAGTTTTTGACTCTTTGTACAAATAAAAAAAATACTACCTCAATTTAAAGGGTAATATATATATTTTTCTTCTTTTTGCAAAAAAACAAATAGCGTATCACATTTTTACTACATTTGAAAAGCTACTCTTAAAAAAGAACTTAGTTCAAATTATTTTGTATTTTAACCGTGCTGTTAAATGATGAACACGTGCTGCCATCTAAGTCATAACGGTTCAAATTGCCTGCGATAACAAATTGTAAAAATTTTTAAAAATAAAAACACTTCTCGGCAGGAAAAAAATTTTAAAATTACCTGTGGGTTTTTTTTTTTTTTTTTTTTCGATAGAGCGTTCGGCTACAAACCGTCTGAACTTCGGGCCAGTTCGGACTATCCGACATAATAGCAAATTTACAGGAATATTACGCATTACATCTACTCATAACATACAACAGATAACACACGTAATAAAATAAATGCAGTGGGAATGCTATTTGGTATTTTGACTCCTTTATGCAGGCTACAGTTATCATTCAGATAAGTTGACTGCTAATCGAAGGGTGTTCTTCCCCTTTTTTTAAACTTTGACTCCGTTCAGACTACTGAGCATAATATAAGCATTAAAAAAAAGTATTAGATATACCTCAAGGGAATCCTTTTTGTGCAGAAAAACATTTTCATTGTATGCTGAAATGTAGATTTTTCTAATAGCAATGTTCGAACTTTTGTACAAATGAAAAAATACTACGCTAAATTAAAATTACGAGTTTCAACCAGTAAATCTTTAATTATTTATTCGAATACGATATAAAACATTAAAATTATTATCAACTTCATTAGTAAGAAATCATTTTCTACTCCTCTGCTTTCGGCTGAAAAAAAAAAAAAAAAACATTTTGTCTACGTTCGAAAAATTACACTTAAAAAACGGACTCAGTTCAACTGGTTTTGGTTTTGAATTTTAAGTGTTCGATTAGAAGAAAAACAAGTGCGGGGTTTTAAGCCGTACATCTTAAAGAAGCCTGCTGTGGGAAATTGTTGAATATTCAAAAATAAAAACACTTATTTTTTCAACTAAATTTATTACTTCTCTAGAATATTTGTTTTAATCGCTACGTGAGATCTTCCTCATTCTTTAATCAAATTCCATGTTTTACGAATAATTTTAAATCGTATCATGCTGGCTAATGACAAAACATAGACGCATGATCTTATTATATTTTTTTCGGCGAAAAACTTTTTACTGTGTTTTATTACGCATTCCTTCAAGGAATAGCATTCGAAAAGAAAGGCACAGTTGCTAGGTTTGTTGGAGCGTCGTACTGTTAATCAGAATGGCGCCAGTTCGAATCCGTGCCACTAAATATCTCTTTAATGTTTCTTTTTTTTCCGTCAGATGCTCACATGGGCAGGACTGTATTTGCCACAACCTGTTTTTTCACATGCAAAATTACTGATTTTTTACCATGTCACTCAGCCACACTTTTAATGATATTTATATTTGCATTGAAAATACGTACAACCAAAAGGGGAGAGATGATTAAATTATCACAACGTTGTATTTAACGAGGTTTTGTTACTGATGCTTTCAAATTACATGCCTTCTCTTGTGCGCTTACTTTTTTCCGTTTACTTTTTTTAGTTTTTCTTCATAATATTCTTTCTTTGAAATTTTTAAAGAGCGAAATTCCTTATGAAACGATTCGAAGTACAGTGCGGAGTTCCGCACGGGTCGACTAGTCCTCCTTATTTTAGGATTACTTACCCCATAATGAGATGACCTACTTACCCCTTACAACAAAAATTTACGGGGTAAGTTTGACCCATCCTCATAAACACTTATCAATCATATTTTAAACAAAAATTCTTGTTGCTGTATGAACTTAAGGTTAAACTATACATGAAAAATTAATGATCATAAAATAATAATAAACTTGCTGAGGTGTGCATCACATGACTTCCTTTTACTCCTGTCATTTCCCCATTACTGGCAATTTTAATGTGATTCAATAGTTTACTCTCTAAATATCACCAACAGTGGCCAAATTAAAACAGATTTCAAAAAAAAATCGCCAAATTTGCCGCCAAGTTGGCGACGAAATTGGGCGACCAAAAGACTGGCGATATATCGCCAAGTGTCCGACAAATTATAACACCACTTGAATTTACATGGAAACTAACAATGATTTCTCCCCAAAAAGGGGCAAAAGACCCCTTTTAGAAACAACCAAAAGGGTAGGTGCACAACTAAACCCCACTAGGAATCTACGTACTACATTTCAGCTTTCTAGGAAATGCCGTTCTTGAGTTATGCGACATACATACGCACATACGTACATACAGACGTCACGAAAAAATTCGTTGTAACTAACTCGGGAATCGTCAAAATGGATATTTCGTGTTTCTATACGTTCTTAGGCACTTATCCACGTCTGGTCGAGTCGAAAAAAAACTCAATATTCAATCGGGGATGAGTAAAATGGAAATTAATGTCGATTTTAGAGTGAAAATTTTTTCACGAATACAATACTTCTTTTTTTGTAAAAGGAAGTAAAAAAAAGGAAAACAAACGTGTTGCGTGGTGTTTTATATTTTTGTGAAATAGAAAGCAATGCCTTTCATTACCTGAGTTCTAACTGTGCACCGTATGTCGCTCGAACGACATCTAAACGGTACTCAAGTTCGTCCCATGCGTATAAAACATGCATTGAACTCTAGTAATGAATAGGGCTCGACCGATGGCATTTTTTGGCCGATGGGCCGATGCCGATTGCTGGCCGATTGTTCAAAAGATGGCCGATGGCCGATGGCCGATGGCCGATAGTTTTCCTCCAAATGGCCGATTGCCGATGGCCGATGGCCGATGCTGTTGGCCGATGGCAAAAAAAAAAAAAAATAAATAAATAAAAAGATTTATTTGAATTCTGATATTTTTAATTCAAATTATGTTTTTCGCAATCACGAGTTGCGACAGGACACTACTTATTGGAGTTATTGTTTCCAGAAACTGCTCCTGACCTCCCAAACCTGCCCTTCTCCTGGGCGGTTACGTGTGTATAGTTGTGTGTGTGTGTGTGTGTGTGTGTGTGTGTAGGCGCGCATGCATATGTAGGTTTGTGTGTGCGTAGACCTGTGCACACACGTAGGCGTGTATGTCTCTCTGTGTGTAGGTGCTTGTGCATGTGTAGGCTCGTGTGTGCATAGACTTGTGTATGCACATAGGCGTGTGTATGTGTGTGTGTGTGTGTGTGAGCTGTGTAGGACATGGACGCCACTGACCAGGAGAAGCGGATTTCGGGGGACATTTTTCAGGACAGGAGGAGCCGCGCCTGCAGAGGACGATGGGCGGGAGTTCGGCAGAGGGAAGCGGGGGGGGGGAAGAAAATCAGCCTTACGTCAAGGACAGTCAAATGAGAACAATAAGCAATCGTGATTGCTCAAAAAAATCTAACAGAAATAAATTGATAAGATTGTCAGGGATTTGAAGGATTATTGAAACAAGTATAAGAAATACGCAAAATGACATTTCTTAGCCAAAATAATTAATCGCTAAATATTTAAGATATCCTTGAAACGACGAGGGTGGATTTGGGGGGGACAACTAAAATTTTGGAGTAACTCACAACATTAAACTTTGGCCCCAACTTCATTCTCATTTTTTTAGTACAGAACCGCTACCACCAACGCCTCGGAAGAGTTTCTGAATCTACTTCAGCACTTTCGAAGAAAAAATTCAAAAGTGCCTTTGATTTCCGAATTATGTCACCATTCAAAACGTCTTTAATCAATTTCTTACATTAACTTCTTCAGACCTGGTGTCCGGTATACCAGACATACTTTTAAACTAAACACAGTGTTGCTAGATGGTCAAATCCAGATTTCCCCAATTCCCTTTCAACTTTTCTCCAAAAAGAGATGTTTTCTATCAAAATTCCCCAAATTCAAAAATTATTTTTCCACTAATATTTTCATAAAATGAATCGACTTCCTCTAATATTTTTGTCTCTTGAAAAAAAAATTGTTTCCCCAAATAGCCACATTTTCTTACAAAATTCCCCAACTTTTTTTTCCTAACATTTTCGCTTTCTTTTTTTTTTTTTTTTTTTGTCTTCTTTATCTTTATTTTTTTTTACAAATAATAAAGCTGAAAGTCTCTCGTCTGGATCTCTCTCTGTCAAAATCTGTGTGACGCGCATAGCGCCTAGACCGTTCGGCCGATTTTTATGAAATTTGGCAAAGAATTAGTTTGTAGCATGGGGGTGTGCTGTGCACCTTTAAGCGATTTTTCGAAAATTCGATTTTGTTCCTTTTCTATTCTAATTTTACGAACATTTTTCCGAGCAAAATTATGATGAAATGGACGAGTAAATTACCAAGTTATCATAATGTGGAACCGTGACGTCCGCAAGCCAATTGGCGAGATATTCATCATGCATTATTTGTAAGTATACAGGGGAACCAAAAGACCTTTTAATTTTCTACTACGGGCAAATCCGTGCAGGTGCCACTAGTCATAAATACAAGCGCCTGACTGAAAGATAAGAAATAACCAAATACTTTTTTCTACTCGCATTTACTACGCTGCTTCTGCATATACATTTAAACTATGATTTTTGTATACATTTATCCAAGAAAGTTCTTCATCACTTATTTTTACCTAATTCACGTATCAAAACTAGTTACTCACGCAGAACATTAATGCGAATTCCGTAGCATAATATTCCACATAATGCGAAATACGAATTCCATAAAGTTGAGCAAAGCTAAACCAACGCTGTTTGATACAAACAACTTCTTGATGCGAATTTAAATACGAAAAAAATTATTTTTTTCCCCGAGGTTTTTTTCCCCCCAGCTTTTCCCCAAGAAAAAAATGTTTTCCCAAAGAATTCCCCTCAAAACCCATTTCCCCAAAATTTCCCCAGAGAGCACCAGATTTCCCCAAAATGGGGAAATTTCCCCCCAATCTGGCAACACTGTTTAAACAGCTGCTAATCATTTAATAGTTGATTTAATAAGTTGATTTTTTTTTGTAGATGACTCTTTACATTCTAGTTATTATAATTTGAAGTAATTTTTTCGTTTTGGGGTTGACAACACTGACATATAAGGATTGAGAGATAGAGAGTGGCTCATTTTTCCAACAATGGATTTTCATTTGAAAAGCGAGGTTTTTTCCTGATTTTTTAAAAAATATACAATTTTTAATTAATAGTTTCAAACGCTTATATTATGTTTTATAATTGTTTGTAGAACATTTTATAATGAAGTTTGTTCGGTATTTTATCGTTTTTGTATATGAAATATTGATTTCAAAAATATAAGTTAGGAATATTGGACGTGCCATAACTCTTTTAATTTTTCTCCTACAAATTCAAAATTTTGTCAATAAGATATTCTTTACCACAGTACACTGTGTACCAAATATCAAAATTTTTGGTCCAATATTTCATAATTCCGACTGAAGGGGTTAATGCTCTAAATTCTTCCTAAACAATATATAAAGCTTGAAAAAAAAAATCTCTAATTTTAAGAATGGTGATAGTTTTAAACAACTAAAAAGTACAAACTAGAGTTTAATTTCAGAAATTGAGGGAGTGGGAGGAGGAGCACGCAAGTGTTCTCGGAAATACAAAAAATAGTCATAAAAATAGAGTTCAAAACAATCATAAACATTGAGCAGAAAAACCCTTTTAAAACTTGCACCCGAGTTTCTTTTGACGTGCAGTGGCGGATTTAAAAAATAGTAAATGTTGCGACTGCGCGAGAGGCCTCATAGCCATATAGGGGCACCGTAGGAGTTACAAAAATGCTTATGATAAATGTTTTACAACTTCTGTGATAGAGAAATAGGGCCCCAAATGTATTTCGACGGGCCCAAAACTTGTAGCTCCGCCGAAGCGATACAGAAAAGACTGCATTACTGTGATTCATATTACAAATATCGAAAAATTAAAAATTACCGTCGGTTTAACGGGAGTCTAACAAAATGAAACTAAACCGGTTTCGCCGTCTCATATTTTTTCCATGGCCTCCAATTCGGCAATACATCACCAAAGGATCGTCAGTCAGAGACGCTATATTAATTTTCCATTGAAATAAATAATTAATAGCCACAAAAAATGACTAAATAGGCTTTTTAGAACACTCGATCGAAAACAAAAAGGGAAGATGCACAACTGGAACGTACGCACATCCCATATGCGAAAATTTAGCCTTCTGCAGCTTACCATTTTTGAGTTATGACTTATGAGAGATACATACGTACATCCAGCCGCAAGAAACAACGCAATAAGTAACTTGTTTGGTACCTGAATGCAGTATTAAAAACTCTTTCAGGGGTGATTAAAATAGAAATTCATACTGAACTTTAAGTAAACAATTTTATATGAAAACAATAACTCAACAACTGAACACAATAACTTTTATATGAAAACAATAACACTTTTTAATACTTTGTATTAAACAGTAAAACAACAAAGGTCCTTTTTTTTCCCAAAACATCGGCCAATTCCATCGGCTTTTCGATGTTTTTTAAGGCCGATGGGCCGATGTTTCCCGCAAGTTAGCATCGGCCGCCGATGCCGATGGCTAAATTGTTGAACCATCGGCGCCGATGCATCGGCCAGGCCGATGCATCGGTCGAGTCCTAGTAATGAAAGGTATTACTTTCTGTTTGATAAAATGATTGAATAATCTCACATGACGTTCTTTTTTCTTACTGTGACGATACATCGATTACTTATTATAACACTTTTTCTGTTTTCCTTTTTAATTTTTTTAACGATGTCAGAAAAAGTTCTTGAGTTTGAATTTTATCATATTAAATGCTTGGCACTGCTCGAGCTGCGTTATGGAATACACTGTTAAAGAAAAAAAACTCCCGTTTACTAAAAAATCTGTAGGAAATTCTGTTCTCACAAAGATTTCCAGTAGCAATGCAGTTCCCTCTTAATTAGCGTTACCGAAAAAACTCATAGTTACAATGTTGCTTGAGAAGAAACTATCGTTACAACGTTACTTATAAAGAAGCTCTATCGTTACTTGAAACCTTTATGGAAGCCTAGTTTCCTAAAGATTCTCCGGTAAACGGGCAGTTCTTTTTATATGTAATTCGAAATCATAAAACAAAAGCTTTTTAATTAACTTAGTCCCAATGCACTTTTTAATACGTCTACTTCAGATACCACGTGTCAGAGTTTAACGGTATGATGCATAAGCAAGTTTATATATTAGTTTCTTCATTGGTTACTAGTGAAAATACCCGGCGTTGCCTGGGTCAGTAATAATTAAGAGAAAAAATCGTTACTTGCTTTTGTTTTCTGTTTTAAGTGAAAGAATTTAAAACACATCTTTTTGACGTGATTAAAAATCGAGTTTCTTCCTTACCCATAAAACTAAAATAGCAATAAGTATAAAGAACAAAATAGTATTGATTTAGAAACGAAAGCACTGTATTTAAGCATATACAAATTTCCAAAACATGAAATTAATCTTCTCATGTTTAAAAAGATTAATCTGTTGATACTTTTTTTTTACATGGAGTCTAAAACCTTCTCTGTATGGCTAATGAAGTACGAAGTGATTTAAAAAAAGTAGCTGCGCTCGTAATCCCCTTATACTTGCTTTAGCTATTTTGGGAAATTTCAATCATTGTGGGCTCTTGGTGCGATTTTACCGAATTTGCGAGAGTCATTTTGGGGTACCTTCGATGATTCTCCCCCTTCTTTCCTTCCTTTGTAAAACGATATGATATTAATTTTCGTTACAGAGATATCGTCGCCAGATTCTGAGATACTTTTGGTCACCATAAAATGGCGCTACACAGTTTCATCCGAAATGTTTCCAAAATAAGTTGTAAAATCTGGTGATTGTTTGAAATTGTGCAAAAAGGAAAATTAATGGAAGTTTTTGTGCTGTTTATGGATTTGCCTAATTTAGTTGCTGGATTATTTAAAACAGTAAAAAAAGTCTTTTGAAAATTCTTTGATTGGCGATATTTTGTTTATATGGTGAAAGCTGAGAAACATTATTACGTAGTCTTCGGCTTCAAAAACAGCAACGTTGAAAAAACTGCCAAATGCATCAGCTACGGAAATCTTTCTGCAAAAATTTTGGCGATCTGCTGGTTGATTGGATAGGGTCACCCGGGGTAAAATGGGTATAAAAAACAGCATTTTTGATTTCAGTGACCCATAGCAGAAATATCATGAAATATAATTGTGTTTTTGTTCAATATTCTATACATTGTGTATCTTAGGTCTAATTTGGACGTAGTTTGTGTTAACTTTTTACTTTAAATTTAGTGTAAAGGGGTATACCTATTTTACCACTGTGTATACCCATTTTACCCCGTGCTTCGGGGTAAAATGGGTATACACCGGGGTAAAATGGGTATATGCTGTTTTAAGTTGAACTACACTGTAACTAATGGAGAATTTTTTTTTTAATTGAGTATAATTGCATTGGAGGATAAAAACTTTAATCCAAAACAACCACAAAAAATGTTTACAGAACCAAATTTTTGGACAAAAGGCGCGTTGGCAAAGTCTTGCGGTTTGGCTGAGGTAGTATTTTTACAACTTTATGATTCCTGCACAACATCAACATGTCATCTTTCTTGGGGAGCACATAGGATAATTTGGCAGATGATTTTGTAGCATACTTCTCAGTACATTCACCTTCAGCTGAGATTTCAGTGATTAAACCTATGAATTCCACAAATTTAACAACCGCCCTGTCACCAATTGCTGGGATGAACAATTAGGAGAACCACTAATTTTCACTCCTTCTTCATTAGTTATTTTATCAATTATTGTTAATGTATTTTTTTTAATTTCTTTAATTTATGTGTATTTATTTATTTTTTCTGCTTTTGTTTGCCTCTTGCCTGTTCGTGTACAATCTTGCAGCCACCTGCTATGTAATTAAAACTTCTCCCACCTTTGTTTGAACTTTTTTTTTTTTTTTGCAAATTTTTCATTTCCTTACCAGTGCTAAAAAGTGGCTGTGAACCAAGAGGTATAGCAGGAGGATTTAGTTATTCAGTACAACTTTGCTATGAGACATAAGGATTCTGTTGTGATTGTGCGTGAGGTTGTACTTAGACTATGCTCTGAGCATGGGAGATTGGTAGTTTTAAAAGGAAATTAAAAAGACAGCGTATTAGCAATCAATACTTACTATGTTTTCTAATATGTAGCAATGAACCATATACATGATAAACTTACAGTAAATCACTAACCTACAGTAATCATGAACTATATCAATAATAATCGAAAAATGTAATACCTTTAAGTACTAATTGGTGTAAGTTATAGTAATTAAAATAAAACAAATAAATACAGAGTAATTATTTATAAAACTTTTTAAAAACATACTTTTAGTTTAAAAGATGAATAATATCGAACATTTGTCTTGCAAAGATAATTTAAGTTTTTTAATCTTCATGCATTCAATGTCTTTAACTCGAAAATGTTGGCTATACCCATTTTACCCCGTACAACTAAAAGTGCTATAAAATTTTTGTAAATATTAAAATTTACCTATTTTTTGAGTTTTTTGTTAAAAAAATTCTTTTTCTATCAAATCCAAATAAAAAACTTCCAAAAATCTTCCTGCAAATTTTTTTAGAAAGAAGTTTATCACTCACTATAAACGCATTGTTTTGTGTTCTGAAAATTAAAACTGTTGCTAAGCCTGGTAAATGAGTTGCTAGATTTTTTTTTCTCAAGTCAAAATGTTGCCTGATATGTAAACATTTTCATCATTTTTTTTATTTTCAAAAAATGTTGTCCAGTAGAAAAAAATCAAGAAAAATGCAACTATACCCATTTTACCCCGGCTACCCATTTTACCCCGGGTCCCCCTAATGAGTAAGGGGGACTATCAGCATAAATAATAATAATAACCATTAATTACATTAAAGTTCCGTTTAAGTGGAAAATGATCAGCCAAATCATGTATTATTTGCCAATCTTGTGCAAAAATCTTACTTCAAGATTTGACTTGAGAAAAGCCTTTAACGGTCACGAAAAGCAAAGATAGTTAACAATACAACAATTGCCGCTATCGACAGGGAGTTGAGATGATACACTAAATACTGTATTGAGTTGAGGAAAGCCTTCGAACATGGAACTAAAAAGCTCATAACTCGTTTTTTATTCTACTTAGAAATTTCGAACAGGTGCCATCTTCAGCAGAAAAATCAGAGCTTTCGATGGACATATAATGTAAATATGTGCAAGTATTTTTTCATCCCAATATTAGAGAATTTATACAAAAATTGTGTTTTATTGCCCCCCTAAGGGGGTTTTGCCCCCCATAACGCGACGAAAACTACCCTATGTGTTATTCTGATGCATAAGCTATATTATTGTAAAGTTTCATAAAAATCCGTTCAGTAGTTTTTTCGTGAAAGAGTAACAAACATCCATCCATACATCCATACAGACAAACTTTCGCATATATAATAGTAGTAAGATATCTCACACTTAAAGCACAATCTCAGTTGTTAACAACAATGCGTTGCTTAAAATACACCACCAGCTCAGTTATTCCATCCGAGTACTGCAGTTGTTTGGCTCTCTTGGCTCCCTTAAGAGGTTTTTCGCCTCCAGCTCATGTGGTTACTATTCCGGGCTGATGAGTGCTAAAAAGCAGGAAACTGCAGTCCTCGGATGGAACAACTGAGCTGGTGGTGTATTTTAAGCACCTCTGCCTTAGCCCTGGCTTAGGGCGGTAACTTACTACAAAACACTGCGTTGCTAAAAAACTACATACGTCAAATATTGCAAAACTTGTGACTCACCGTAATATTGTAAATCAGTCAACAGTCTTACAGAACTCAGAAAAAGTTACAAACATAGTTTTGAATACAAGTAATAATAAATTGATAGAATTCAAAATAAGCTATTATGAAATATTTTCTTATTTCAGGGCTTTCACATGGAATTTTTCTTTCGGAATTCATATCCCTTTTGAAATTATCTCCAAATGCAACATCAGCTTTTGTGCAATGACCCTCAATTCATCGGTATCGCTTTCATCCCCGAGCAATAATTACATTTGGCAGAAGTGCAATTCCAGTTGCGGTCATAATCCTTTGCAACAACATCATTTTAATTTCTTAGTTGCAAATTTCGCCAAACTCCGAGAGAAACAGACACATTTCCACGTCGCTGTTTAACACATATCAGATCTTTTAGTGCATAGTAATTACAGATGTCACATTCCTAGTTTCGATAATTAATTTAATGCATTTACGTTGTCATTTCTAATTCTGAAAATTACATTTCATAGCTCTATGTTGAATGGTTTTAATTAAATGACCAGAATTAATTAGCGAGGATTATGTGTGACACACGGAATAAGTGGTAAGCATCGCGATAAGCTATGCGTAAGTCCATTAGTGAGTCCCAGTCGCATATAAAAGTTCTGTTTTATTATCATATGTTTTGGTTTCATAATGCAAACAAACATCGGCTAATTTATTATTTTTTTGCAGTTGAAAACACTCAAAACATTAAAATATGGAAGTAGAGATGTAGAATTTTCTTTTCATCTTTCGTCACCATTTCATATACTATATTGCAATGGAAACATAGCATAATGTGGTTAAAATAGTTCAAATTATAGTTCCATCTCTTGTAATGTAAGATAATATACCAGTGGGAGTACCTAGTACGGGTGACACCAGGGGCGGTAATTTGTGTTTCAACCTCTCCCCTTCCTAAAAAATAGGCGAAAAAGTATATAAAAGTTTTAAAATTTATGTAAACACGAAATTTATGCTATTTTCAGAACTAACTCATTTGTTTTTGTAACGAAATTAAAAGTGAACTAATATACAAAAACCAAATAAAAACAATTGCTTTTCATAAATCCTGCCCTAGACGCATATGTGCAGGCCGTCGAGAGGTCTAAAAAGTAAGGTGGTGTATACAATTGATTGTCTTTTATGATTTCAAACTTATCTTAAACCATGGCCCCACTGAATGCGCTGGCGCTTACCAGGTCTTGACAATTTTTGACTTTCCTGTGTTAAACCGGGGCAACTATTTCTGCACTTGAACATGGCCACACTAGATGGAAAAACTTCAAAACTTCATATTTGCCCATTCTGACCGCAAGGAGGCGCCGCAAGCCACGGTTGCATCAACCAATCAACGACAAGTTTCAGAGCTTGTTTATTTTAATTAATAAATGAAACAGAAAACAAACATTAATATTTCGAAAGATGCTCAGAAATATACCGAATCAACCAATTCGAATCGAATCAGTAATGGGAACTACTTTGATATACCCCCCAAATCGGAAATTTGGCGACTTTTTTTCTCGCCAAGCAAAATACCTGTTTTTGGCGTTGGCGCAAAATACCTGGTTTTCAACAACAACATATACAGTAGGCATAATGAAAGCTAAAAGATAAAAATAATTAATAGAAAAAAAAATATAATTGGAAAATACAACCAGATTTGCGGAAAAATACAGCAAGTCAGAAATCTGCTTGATCACTTCACAAAGAAATAGCGAATGAATGAAATGGCGCTAAAACATTATGAAATCCAAAAATTGTTGCCACAAAACTTTCAACAAAACTTCAAAAAAACTCAAAAAAATGGTACAAAATACAAGAAAATACTAAATTTGGCAACAGCAAAAACCTAAAAGCTGAAAAATCCTAAATTGGCAACACCAAAATAAGAGACAGCAACCCTAAAAAGTCCGTAGGGAGTGCCAGATTTGGCGCGTAATTTTTGGGGGGGGGGGGTATATCAAAGTTATACCCAGTAATGTTATTCAGCTGATTATTTAATGCGTAAATTGAGCATCTAAAGTTGGTTTGGCAATTTCTTTTAATTTAATTTTACATGCTCATTTACAGTTTGTGCTTCATTTGTTGGATTATTTTACGCTTAATGGAGAAACTTAATTATTCAGAGGATTATTTTTTATTTTAATGGACTTTTTGATCTTGTTTCTAGGCTTGCTTCGCTCATAAGTCTAAAAAGACAAAATAGTTCATGGTATCGCCAAATAAGTACTTTATATGTAACTTGAAATAGTCCATGACAATAAATAAAATTGAAACTAATCGCCAACTTAAAAAATGCACCGCTACGTACCTATAACGGAAAATTACCCCCGTCCCCACCCTTTTTTTATTTTAAGAAATGCTAGATATTTAGAGCTGCTCCTAATGCAATACAATTAGAAGAAGATGACGAAAATTTGTAAGCAGATCTTAGACTCATGCGGATTCTTGACGGTCTACTGTGTGTGTGTATTTTATTTTTCCAACAGAAAATTCATATCCAAATTTTCGCCAAACTTGGCGATCAAATATCTTACAAAGTTTCTAGTTCAAAGCTCCTTTCTCATTCATTTTTCAAGTGTAGAAAATAGTTTTTTTATGACTAGAATTCAATGTTTACAGGATTTTACATCGCTAAATATTTTAATTTTCTAAAAAATACAGTCGATTTGCGATAACTCGAAGTCCGATAACTCAAATATTACTATAACTCGAAATTTTTATCAAGTCCCGACTTTTTTGTCTTTAATTCCATTCTAATTATTATAAATAACTCGAAGTTAACTTCTTTCAACTCGAGGTTTTTTCCAGGATTACTCGAAATTTATTTCGAAAGGACGAAAAAAAAAAAAAAGAAAGAAGTGACTATGGGAGAATAATTATTTCACCTTCACTTCCAATCCGAATTTGAAACGAACGAAGATGTGCACATTTCCTGATGTAGAATCAGCTCTATTCAAGCGGTTCCAGCATGCTTTTGATTTTTTTCTATCAATACATTTGATTAAACTGTGCATATTGTGCTAAAAAACTTAAGTTCTATAATTTTGTCTGTTATATGTACATATTAAAGCATTCGATGGTTTTTAGTATTAAAATATCAAAAACCAAAACTATCGTTAAGTCAAACTTTCGATAAGTGGAAGTTTTCTGTCTGTCTTTTTACATTCGAGCTATCGCAAATCGAATGTATGTCTAAAAACATCTTTAAAATGGCAAATAAAAAAAAATCATATCATTGTTTTGCTTTTGCAAAGACAAAATACATTTTGCACGGAACTCTCCCCTGCTAGGATTTTACAAAATATCAACAGTGTTGATATTTTGTAAAATAATCTGTTCCCCATTTTTATTTTTAAAAATTAGTTTCACAAATTCATGTGTAGATATTTGAAGAGTTTCTTTCCCTACTGCATGTATTTGTTAAATGTTAAAAATAAATTTAAAAAATAATAATAATTTGAATTTTGGCTGCTTGAGTTCGAATTAAGTTATTCACGATCATGAATTGCGATAGGATCCTACTCGTTGGATTTCTTGTTTCTACAAATGGAATGAAATGGAAATGACCAAGAAATTTGCACCCGTCATAATATGACTCTTAATTTTCTAGAATAGGTAATACGAGTCTGTAAATAAGATAAATATTTTATGGCCGAATCTGAATTTTATCATAAAAATTATTTACTGCGTGAACACTTTATAATAATTGAAAAATATATTGAAGTAATAGCACCTGGGATGCTAACGGTAAGGTGGGAGCCTGGGGGTGGGGATAGAATCTGAGCTAAAGTGAACGCTCTCCGGTCTGTGCGCCTTCCGATGTGTGTGTGTACACTCAAACCTGTTTTTGTACGGACTTTTTTTTGTGTAGTTTATAAAAATTATTTATAAAACGAGCGAAAATTTTTAAGGGATTTTTTTTTTTTTTTTGAAAGAACATTTTTAAAATCATAGGATCTGACCATTTTTTAAAATAACTTGACTAAGTTTAATATTTAAAAAAAAATGCATTAATCGGTGCGCTTTCATTGTTTACGCTTCTGCCGATGACATCACAAATGATGAAATGCCATTCACTGATGTCACTCACAGAGCACAATATTCAATTAGTTTCTTTACTCACAAGTGTTGGCAACTATATGATTGATAGTAAGCGTAGAGTGCAATATGTAATTCGCTTCTTGATCATCATAACGTAGAAACGCTGTAAACAGATGCGCCAAAATACATCATTTGTGACGTCATAAAGACCACGCCTTATTTTCAAAATCAGACTTTTAAAAAATTAAAAACTAAGCTTCGGAAAAATGAAAGTTTTTTCTAGCTCCATGTTATTTTTATTTATTTTTTGATTATGCTATGAATTTCCTTTTGTAAGGAAAAAAAAATCTGCACTTTTTCGAAATAGCTCTTGTGCACTAAACGTTTGTGCATCTCCATGCGTATTGTGCACTAATATACTACTAAAATCTACACTAAAGTTATTATAACATGAGATGTGCTAAAAATGGAAGGGGAAAAAGATAAATGACATTATTTTGGTGTCGGTAAAATATTCGTGCGAGAACCACGGACCCGTCGTAGAACCATGTATTAGTCACACTCTGATTTTAAATGTTTTTAGAATTATGTTAATGGTTCATTTTCTCAAATTGCCGTCATATTTTTAACTTTTCTATTGTTCTTCTTCATTTGAAAAAGAATATTTCTAACCAGGCCTGTCAAGTGGGAATATCACGGGGGGGGGGGCAATTATGACACCCCTAAATTTTACAAACATACTAAAGTTAGGCATTATGCATGTATTTTGGGTTGTTTTGTTGTTTTTTCCCGAACGCAAAACCTTTGCCCCCCCCCCCCGAGAATTTTTAAATGTCGGACCTGTTCCCAAGCGTACATTTTTAATTAAATTCTATTCGTTGTAAAATATACACTACATTACGAGCGAAAAGAATGGCAATTGTTAACGTAAATTCCTATACCCCCCCCCCCCTCTAATATCCATCAGGGTCAAAAGGGGCAATGAATGACCCTCTCAAGTTTTGAGAAATGAATGTATTTACAGATTGCGGAGCGTGTTTTTTTTTTCGATGTAATTTATTGAGCAGAAAAAAATTCGCATGTAAATGAGCATGTAAAATTAGAAATGAGGGCTGCCTGCCATATATCATCAATCTTAGAACTGTTGTATCCAAAAAGGAAACTCCAAGGGATTTTCAATAAAAAATTTGAAAATTATTTGCAAAGCTTTCAAAAAAAAAAAAAAAGTTTGAAAAAATATATTAAGAATTACGCATTAATATTTAAAAAAAATCATATGTTTTCTGTGTTTAGTTAAAATTTTTTATTACGCGTAATTTTTGATATGATATTAAAATAATAATAGGAAATGCTCTTCACCTTTGTAATACAATGTTTATTCAGCACTTTTTCTCTTCATTCCTTCTTTTAAAATTGAAATTTTCGTCAAATGACGTACGTCCGATAATAAGTCGAGAAATCACGTATTCACAGATGTTCACAGATGCCAAAGCGCCAACGCTCACAATCACGCCAAATGGAAATAAAAACAGGGGTAGCCAGTGGTGCCCTCTTTGTTGCCATGAGTTTCAGCGATTGCCACGGCCGTTAAGTATTCAGTGGAACCATGCTTAAACACAGGTTAAAGATAGTCATGTTACGTTTTTTGGCATAATAGTAGGAGAGCACATGATGCTAAATGTGGATTTACTCGAGCGTCACGGGGATCAATTGGATTTTGTAGTTTAGGTTATAATAAGAAGAAAATGTTGCATAATGTTCAACTTTTAGTGGTGGTGCTTGCAAAGTGTCTACTGATATTCATAAATATAAAAAAAAATTACATGAACTTACTCGAGCGTGTCAAATATTGACAGTTTTGATGCTCCAACGATCCTCTAATTCTCAAGATATGTTGCTGCCGACTTGCGTGGTGGGTGTGGCCATCCGGAAGGATAGAAAATGAAATTAAAAAAAAAAAAAAATCTCGAGCGCGTCAGATATTAAGAGGGGAGGTTAAGTGACCTTTAAACCCCTCCCACACCTTTGCGTTACTCTCGAATCGTCAGATTTTTTAAATGCACACTCTTTAGCTTGTAATTAACCCATTAACCCACCTTATCTTAATCTGACACGCATCTTTAAATCTGATGATCTTTTTTTTTACTAGTGTGACAGGCTGCAAAAAAAAAAAAAAAAAAAAACCTTCATGTTGAAACATTTAAGCGTGTCGGATTTTGATACAGAAGGTTCAGCTTTATGGTCCAGTCATTTGGTAGCCTAAAATCTGATGATTATTTTGAGGGCTGTTCTTAATCTGACAGCTAGGAGGGGAAATTGATTTTTTCTTTTTTTTTCTTTTTTTTTTTTCTTTTTTTTTTTTTTTTTTTTTGCAACTTTGAAACACTCCAACACCCTTGCGTTACGCACAAATCGCCAAATTTGATTTTTCAAAAATGCACTTTTTAGCTTGTAATTAAACCACCTTATCTTAATCAGACGGGCTTCAATGAATCTGATGATCATTGAATTTCTTTTTTACTAATCTGACACATGAAAAAAAAAGTCATATTGAAATACTCGAGCGTGCCATATTTCTATGCAGAAGGTTCAGCTTGATGGTCCAGTCATAGTAGCCTAAAATCTGACGAACATTTTGAGAAGTATTCTTAATCCGACAGCTAGAGGGAACAAAACTACTTTTTTTGTAACTCTGAAACCCTCTAACACCCTTGCGTTACGCTCAAATCGTCAGATTTTTTAAATGTGCACTCTTTTGCTTAAATTAACCCACATTATCTTAATCTGACGCGCTTCAATAAATCCGAGAATTAATTTTTTTTCTCACTAATCTGACAGGCTGTCCTAGACGCATCTCCAGCAATAAAGGCCAACATTTGGGGTAAATACTCGACAGGATGTAAGATAAATAAATACCTTTGTGCTGAACAGTAAAGTAAGAAAAACAACGTCAAAAAAAGCACATGTCTTTTCATCTATAAGCTCATTACTTTTTGCATTGAAAAAGGCGTTCCCTGTAACGCCGAAACACGTGTCTGCTGTAATTGGCCAAATTTGTGCTTTTTTTAATGTTGTTTTTCTTGCTTTATCTCTCCTGTGTTTATCTGACGCGCTCGAGTAAATCTGCAAAAAAAAAAAAAAACATTGGACTCCCTTTTTATCAATTGTTGTAGCCGATTTCTGATAGTTAGTCATGTCGAAATCGCCAGATTATATGCTTTTCGTGATTCTTGCATTATTTCATTTAATTTATAATAAGATCAACAGCGCTCAAGAATATCCACACAACTTTTTTTTACAACTTTGTAACCCTCCCACACCCTTGTGTTACACAAAATCGTAGATTTTCTAAATATACACTCTTTATCTTGTAATTTACCCACCTTATCTTAATCTGACGAGCTTCAATAAATTCAAGGATCTTTTTTTTTTTTTTTACTAATCTAACAAGCTGTCCTAGACTCATACACCAGCAAAAAAGGCCAACATTTGTTGCAGGTACTCAACTGGATGTAAGGTATCTCCTCTATGTTTATCTGACGGACTCGAGTAAATCCCCAAAAACACTCTGGGCTCCCCTACTATAAGAAAAAGTTCAATTTTGTACTCTTAAAAATGCATTTTAGCTTCATATTTTTCAAACACTTCCAATTCCCCGTTGGGTGTCACCCCCCAGACGGGTGGCATCCGGGGTGGACTCCCCCCCCCCCCCGTAGCTACGCGACTGAATATATTACTTCCTCTTTTTTTCTGCAAGCAAGTTTAGTATTAAAATACTATACCTAAATACATTTGAAAAATTAATCCAAATAATACAATGCTAAAAAAAACTTCTTTTAAAGTGAAAATTCAATCGGAACTAAAACAATATCAAATCCTATCTTAATCAGCAATAATATAATTCTAAATTGTAGTATCAGATCCCTCAAATGTCAAAAAATTATTTAAGAATTTCATTATTCGGTAGTCAATTTTGAAACTTAAAATCTTGAAACGTGATTTATACTTATTGCACTTATCTTACAAATTCTTTAACCTTCCAGAAGAAATTTTGTTATACAGCTACGTGCTGAACTTAGAAAGTACCCTAATTTAAGACATTTTGAAGAATTTTGCTTCTACGGCTGGTACACCAGTCGGTATTCCACCTGTACAGAATATTTTGTGTTACAGAATAAATGAATGTTTTTTTTTTTTTTTTTTTAAGTAATGCTAGTTAATCTTTGACGTTTCAGCTCATGTGTAAGTTTCATTACTTTGAAAATTTCGACAAAATGTGATATTTTTTAGCATGGAAATAACTTTGGTTACTTACGTTAACTGAGCAGTTACAGATTGAATTTTTGTCATACTTCTTCTCGACTTTATAATACATGTGCATTATTTGAACACATTCAGTTCCAGAAATTGCAAATACGCTCAAAACTTGAGATACTGTTTCTAATTTAGGTACAAAGACATAAAAAATGTCCGGGAGGAATATTGAGTCAAATTGTAGAATTGTATTGGGCCAGTCCACGGAAAGTGGTCACTTTGCCCTGCACTTGACGTATCACATGTTTCATTAAAAATAATACTAAAATATGAATAAAAACTTTTTTTTCCGCTTCAAATTGCAAACGTATGTACGATTTCTTAAGCAAAAAATTTCGTCATTACCTTTTAAAATTATTATTTTCCGATGAAATAAATGAACCGTTACGTGCGAGACGAAGGGTTGACTTCTTCGTGCAGTGGCCTTATTAAGAAAAAGAATAGTTAACAAAAGTTTTAAAATTAGGACTATTCTGATGACTATAAATGTATCATACCGTTACAGGGTAGTAAGTTCACCATTTTTATTAAAACATAGTAAGGGATATTGGGCAAAGTGAAATGGTGAAACATTTTCTCCGCTTTTAGTGCCACCTATCAGAGAATATTTTAACTATGTACTAACACATGTAGTCTATTGCAGTCACGATAAAGTTACCTTTGAAAATCAAAGAATGTGATAATAAAAGCAATTTTCGAAAATTGATACTTATGTTGCAATATTTTGTTGTAAGTCAAAAAATATTTTTGTTGTTATTAAAGGATACAGTTCTTGTTATTAAAGTTTTAAATATTAATTGAGATCCACTAATATTCGGTAAAGTATTTATTTGTATAATATTAAGCTTATTTGTGTTAAAAATAATTTGTACAGTCATTCAAATGCATGCGGGGCAAAGTGAAAGAGCTCATTTCATTTACTTATTTATTACTTTATCAAATCACTTGTAAATTTATTTATTACTTTATCAAATCACTTGTAAATTTATTTATTATTTCATTTACATTCTTTCATTTAATAATTCTCTTATTCATTCATTCATTTACTTATTCATTTACTATTTTATTCACTCATTTATTTTTTCTCGTATATTAATTTAATTAATTAATTTTTTAATTGTTTATTTTTTTCCTTTTCTTTTTATTTATTAATTCGTTCTTTTATTTACAGATTCATTAGATTAAAAATATCTTTAATAATCAAACAAAAAATATTTTGTTCGAAAAAAATTTATTTTTTTCACTTTGCCCCCTGGAAAAAAAAGGGGAAAATTTCCACTTTTTTTTTTTTTTTTGGAGGCAGAAAGTTACTGCCGAAAATAAAAAATAATGTTTCAGTGCAAGTTTTATTACGAAATCTATTGTTCCTTCTTAATGAATCGTAAATTTTAGAACAAAATTCCAATTTGTTCATATGGAAAAAAAAGTAAACGATTTTAACCATTTCACTTTGCCCCACATTCCCCTATCTGACGATGAAGAAAAAACGTTTTGGTAAATTAGTCTCAAAGAAATGATGAGACCAATTTATTTGTTGCGAATTTCACGCATGATTGAACGAAATAATGAAAATGAATGTGAAAAGATACGAAATGAGGAACAGAGAGAGCTAAGAATCTGCTGCATAAAGAGTTGTTTGAGCTCGTCCTGTATTTTTATGATTTCAAATACAGAAGGGAACACTGAAACATTACATTCAAAAGTTAATCGACGACGAAGTCAATGAACATTTTCAGCGGCAAGTACACATTCAAAACTCTATGGCAGTATACAAGCCTATATAATTTATATCCAATGTCAGTTTTTCTTCATTTAATTGTAAAATAAACTCTTTGAAAGACAACTGGTGTTCAAAGCTATTATTTATTGCTGCATACATTTAAAAAATTAAAAATTTTAGTATCCCAAGCTAGGGAGAAAGAACCCTAACAAAGGACAATGCATTATTTTAAAGGACACACAAGTATTAAACATGTATACTTAGTCCTCAGGCTAAGTACTAAGGTTCTTCCTATAGGTAGAATACTTAGTTCAAATAGAAAACATGTGATAAATACGCTACTAAAGGAAAAAATCCAAACCTGTCCTAAGCGTCGGCACTTGACTGTGTAAAAAACCTTAGTTATTACTTTTTAACAGTTTGAAACGAATTCATGGTAATTTCAATTTTGTATCAAGTTTATTTATTAGAAATATTATTTTTTTTTTCTATTTTATCAATAATATCATATTAGTTAAACAGGTAATGCAAAAATATGGAGCATAATCACAAAGGAAATTAAAACTAAAAATCCCTGTTTAGTACTAGTTAAAAGCTTAACAATCAAATGTTACTAGTTTAAAAAAGTTATAAATTATATTTATTTTATAATGTAAAACTAACTTTCAAAGAGCAATAATATATAACATTACCAATAAATAAACAGGCAGTACTGTGAAAACACGATTTTATTCATTACGTCACATTCCCTAGGATAATCTCGAAGAGTGTTCTGTTATGATTCAATCAAGGCAAGTCGGTAACGAGATTTAGATTTTGGGAGTTCTAAATATAGGATTTCCCTAATTATAATTCCCTTTCATTAAATCAAAGTACGCTGCATGAAATGAACTTATTAAGCTCATATTACGACGAACTTTATTGAAAATGTATTATGGATAAGTAGATTAAGCCCTTCCTTCGCAGCCATTAGACTTTTGCCAGATACTTGATCCTTGAAGCTGGCGGTTACGATAAAGGTTTATATATAATTAAATTAACAACATAATCCAACTTTCTGAGAATTTACCATAACCTTTTTTTTTCAACATGGCGTCAAATAAAATCAAATTTTCAGCATTAGTTGAGAACGTTATATATAAAGGATGTTTCAAAAACATATTAGTAGTTCTAAAAGAACATTACGTATTTACAAAATGGTAATATTTTTAATAATATTACAATGAGTAAGTGTTCCGAATGACGAAATTCATCATCATGTTCTGCAGAGTAGCTCTGCAGTACTTCATCTATACTATTAAAATCTGTGCATGTCTGTGTATGTGTGTGTGTCTACGTGTCTGTAATCTTATCTCCTCCGGACTGTGAACGTCTACCAGGTTAATACTGGTACCGTTGGATACAGGACATGCAGGGTGGATATCCTGTCTCACCCTTCTATACCTTTCTTAATGGGGGAAAAATTAGTCGGATATCCAGGATGTGCTGAGGACATCCAGAAACAAAAGAATCAAAGAATTGAAATTGAAGAAATCCAGAATCAAAAAAATTGAAATAATCAATTGACACCCACTGCAGGCGACATTGAGCCACGACAGATGACGAACAATGATTGGCAAGTGAAGAGAGCTGAGGCGGAGCCTTCTAGTTTTCAGTGAAAATTTCAATTGTTCAGAAATAAATTATTGAACCATTCGTACAGCTTGCACATTGATAAGGCTAATAACTCGATCAATTTTCAGTTTAAGTGCTTGCTCCGACCGTTGTTTTTAGTGTAGATTTTTTTTATTATCCTATAGCACAGCTTTTCTCATGACTCTGGTCCAAAGTGGCATCGAACTGCAGAAAAATTTGATCCTTACTCAAAAAATAGTAACATGTATTGAATTGGTGCATAATTATCAAGCGTTTCTTTAACGAGCTATATTTCAATTTAAATTGACAATATTATGAGTTAATGAAAGAAATATAATTTTAAGTTATAAATTGCGTGCTAATAATATTCGTGATTCGTTTAAGTGGGGCCGACGGACGTACCATGAACATTGGTCGTTCTACTTTCAAAATCTTCACTCCCAAAAAATATCCTCCTTCCTTCCTGAATCCCTGTTGGCATTTCATAGCTGGAACACATTTGGGAGTGTTTTCCCAAGCAACACAGCGGTTAAAATGGGGTCTTTATGTGAAAGTCTCATGAAGCTCAAATAAGGGTAACTGTCACATGACAGTAACAAACCACTGTAACGTCAAGAGATGGCAGCATCCTGCGAATGTAACTTCACGGCGATGTCATAATCTGAAATTGCAGTGACATCTTCATTATGTCTAAGTAACTGCTAACATATTAATTGCGGCAGCGACGTCGCACTGGAGTCACATGAAATATGTCACAAATGTGTCACAGCGTCATTCCTGTGAGACGTCACAGTTTTATTACTTTGTGACTGCTACCGTTATGACTCTCAGTGGTATTCTTGTAACTTTGCTCGGCAATTTCGTTTTATCAGGCATATTGTTCTTTTACCAACTTTTGCATTTTCTCCAATTATTTCTTAAGAGACATGCAAGCTTTTTATTATAAGCAATAAAAATGCAAACGTGGTGCGTTGTATTGCTCTTTTTTCGCAGAAATGGGCATTTTTGTTGAAGCCAAATACTTTTTATGATAGGCGTGAAAATTTTCTGTGCACCAAATTCTTCTTTACCTATTAACTTAGCCTGTAAGGTCAAACCAGTCTTCATCTGCAAAGAATAGGTACAGAATCAAGTTTTTTAACGCTCTTTCTATCAACGGCTGACCTTAGTCATCGACAAGGTTTAATTTGGTCAGAAATTTATAACTATTGAATAAAACGAACTATAAAAGCGTGAATCTCCAGTTTCTTTAGAGCTCAGTGAGCAGTTCCATGCGATAAATCCAAACTGAAACCACTTTTCTTGAACATTTTGTTCTTCACAATGTCAACTTACGTGTTGGCCCAGAAGAGATGTGTGCCCTTGTTCTGTCTCCAACATTTCCATCTTTCCAAAAATGGGATACCAATCGATCAATAGTTGTCTTGTTGGGTGCAAAAGCATTCCGAAATATAATATTAAAAGTCTCAACAACGGCTTCCGATGAATGAGGCAAAAAATATTGCTTAATAATAATTCATAACTCCAGAGCTCGAATACGCTACCTTGTGGTGAATAACAATGCTGCAGAAAAAGGTAAAACATTCCGTTCCATGTGTTTTCTTTGGGGTAAATTAAAGACTACAGACAGTTTGTGGTGTAATGTAATTTTAGAAGGAGAGAAAAGAAAGGTTTCCACAAACACGATGAAAAATTACTGTCGTTCACTAAGCTTCAAAACAAGTTATAAGTTATGGCATTTGTTTTACCTTTTTCATCCCCCATTAGACAGTGGCTGCAGTTCACCCTATTAGTTTATTGGGGTTGTGAATAACTCTTTTACATTAGGGGGAAAAAACTTCTTTTTGCCGCACTGCTAACTAAAATCTACTGAAAGTACCAGTGCACATGGAATAAAAATAAAAATGGCCAGTTATTTCGAAAAACATTGCATTGCTATTTAGCCTAATGATGCGTGTCAAAAACTAAGAGAATTTGTAAAATAAAATATTTTTTAACAGATTGCGTGGTTTTTGGATCCTTCTGTGCTAAGTAAATGCGTTTGATATCGATAAAATTAAAGTGCTTTCAGTTTAAATCTCTCGCACTTAAGAAAGTGAGATTTTATGTAAAGATAAGCATAATAAACTAAACTTCGTAATATACGTGCAAGTAGCTTTTATTCATACTTGTGCCTTTAATGTTGATATACTGCGCAATAATTTTAGCACAAAAGTTGCATTCATTAATGATGTATTTACTTTTTTATCCATGCATTCAACTTGAATGAAACTAGGGCTCTTTTTTGAAAACAAGAAATAGTAGCCGTAAAATATATCTAAATTCGACTAAAGTAATTGCTCATTTTTTACACAGTTTTACGACAATTTTCCTTCTCAGTATTTCGCACATTGCTTTGTTAATTAATATTGCTACACAATGTAAGGATATTAAATGTCACAGTTCTGAACAGGGTAAATCTAATCTGGCGAATATAATCCAGTGCTATCTCATTATGAATATATATCTTTGCAATCTATTTGTAATGAGATAGGGATGAATAGGATGTTCGTGCTATTCGAAAATCATGGATGATTACGTGAAATACGAGATTCTCGTTTAGATTAACAATTAGACTCTCACACGCATAAACGCTTAGAACCATTTATTATTACGCTAATATTGTATTGTTATAAAACTCAAAACTTGCTGTTTGAATTTTTTTGAACCATCTTACTTCAGTAGAGAATTTTGATCTCGATCCCATAATTTTTATGGTTTAATCACAGATGAGCCTTTTGTTAACTGCATTTACGAATCAGTTTTTTAACAAAGCTGTTTTACAATATTTTAAACTTAGAGCAGGAAGTAGTAACTGGAAAAAGTTACGTTCAATCATTGGCTTGGTAAAAGTTGGGGCGAAAATTCCAAGTCACGTGATTCAATTACAACTAATGGTTGACACGTTTTGTACGAAACTAGTAAAAGAAACCAACACTTATCTTCAAAATCTATTATGTAATTTGGGATCTTTGCTTCAAGAATCAAAGGCTCCCTCCACCTTTTATGTCTTCAAAACGGTTTTAACATATAAGAGCACGTTCAAACGGCTATTTGACAATAGATTACAGTTCCTGGATACATTGGTCCCATCCTTAAAATTACAAAAATGGTCAAGTTTTTTTTTTTTTTTTCTTTCTTTCTTTTCCTTAATTGGAAGGGTTCTTTCCAGGAATTTCTCGAAAATTATCTGAAGAGTTTCAGAAACCCAAAATATATAATTCTGTGCTTGCTTTGTACAGCCTTAAAATTAATTTCAGTAAAAAAATTTATTTAACAATTACTATTGTTTATCTTCGCTTTTGGAAAAGTTTAAAAACTTGTTCCACCGAAGGCAAGAATAGGTTATAACAAAAACCTCATTGTATAATTTAACGTGCTACAGATTAAAAAAAATCTTTTTAATGTGTAGAACATACAGTTTTATAAAAGTTAATAAAAGTAAAAATACTTTTATTCTGGAACACAATGTTTTTAAAGGGGTGTTTTGAAACGAATCTAAACTAGACACGGTAAAAGTTATAATACCTTTAGAAAACCGTGTAATAACATAAAAATCAAAGCTTTGGTTCGAGGAAATATGCAAGCACCAAATAAGTCCCACGGTGAAAATTTAATTTTTCTGGAAAAACAGCTCTGGACCTTTTTCTGAAAATTTTATACAACACGATGTGCAAACTCATGAAATCCATAAAAAGAGAGTCAGATTGGAATTTTATCCCATTTTAACTTTTTTGGGATCTGGCCAACTCGTTAACTTTGCATCACCTACGATCAGTCATGAATATTCTGTTGGATGAAGAAAAGAGACCGGCTGACACCTGTGGGACCAATCGGGTATCCGGGAAATGTTTAAGTGGCCGGATTTGGAAGAACGTGAGTTGGAATTTGAAACAGAAGATAACATTGCGTTATAAATAAAACTTTATTTCCTCTCTTTCTGGAACTATGTAGAAAAGTTTGTAATCGCAAGTTTAACGCTCAGATAAACTGTACATACCAGCTTTTATTCTTAGAATTCTGAAATAAAATTTGAGTTGAAAATAATAAAATACTTGCAGTTTATTTGATTTCTTAATATTTTAAAAACATAACGTTCATAAGTTAAGTGTTCCGATACAATTCGCACGGAATTTTGAAGTCCCCGTCAATGTATCTTTTTAATTAACAAAAAGTACCAAATAGGTTTTTATCAAAAAATGAAAAAGTTAGGATAATTTACCTTTTTCAAAATCAACAAATTGGAAATTTGTTCAAACTATATTTTGCAATAACACTTGCATTGAAATATAATTTTCCTTTTTTAGCAGCAAATTTGTACCTTCAAAAAAAAGTGCTAACATTTCACTTCAAAAGTACATGGAGCACAGTGAAAAATAAAAAAATATCTTTATAAAAAAAATTTTTTATTCGATTATTAAACCTTTTTCTTCAAATGAATGTATAAATAAACAAAAAATGAACACATGAGTAAAGCAATAAAGGAGAAAAACTTTATTTAATCAATTAATATATGAGAAAAAAGAAATGAGTGAACAAAATAGTAAATGAATAAGAAAAATGAGTAAATAAAGGGAGAAATAAGTGAATCAATAAACGAAGGAATTGTTAATGAATTAATTAATTTATAAACAAGTGAGTGATTTAACAAGGGAGTAAAAATTAAACGGAATGAACTATTTCATTGCCCCATCCCATTTGCCCCACGTGCACTTAGGAAACCGTACAGCTAGATGTTGTACGCTCCTATTTGTGAAAATTGCTGCACCACGAAGGACTTACGCGAGTGAGCTGAAAATTGCAGGAAATGTAAAGTAGGGCATGATATGCAAATGATTAGAATTGCAGATCGGTAGCGCATGTGTATGCTCTGAACGGCGGATCGAACCGAATATAAATAGACGGCTGTAGCGAGGCGTGTATGATTATCGGTGGTTATATGCAAGAGTAAACGTTAACTGAATCTTTATTACGCCTCTTCGACGAAAGAAAGAGAAATTTGAGAAAATTTCGGAGTTTGAACGGAGCAGAATCGTCGACCTTCGTGAAGCTGGATTGTCGTGCAGTAGCCGCTCGTGTGCAGCGTAACAGCAGCACAATCATGCGTGTTAGGAAGCAGTGGACGGACGAGGGTCGGACAGTTCGGAAGTTCGGGAGTGGACCCCGAAATGTGATGTCAGCTCGTGATGACAGACACCTGGTGCATATGGCGCTGACGGACCGCACAGCTTTTTCTAGACAATTGGCAGCACAGTGGGCAACAGCTACAGGTGTTTCATTGTGTGCTTCATCAATTTGGAGACGTCTGCTGCAGCGTGGGCTGCGCGCAAGGATTCCTTTATACAGGATTCCTCTCACGCAAAACCATCGCCACCTGAGACTACAATGAGCCAATGGCATACTGATTGACAGCAGATCGTCTTTTATGATGAATCCCCTTCAGTTTGTGGCATCGTGATGGCCGAATTCGTGTCAGGCTCTATGCTGGTGAACGGCACATTCCGGAGTGCATTATTGAACGCCACAGTGGACGAACACCCGGAGTTATGGTCTGGGGTGCCATAGCATATCACGGACGATCACAATTGCTACAAATTAAGCGCAATTGGAACATTACCCGATACATAAACGAAGCTTTACAGCCTCAAGCTATTCCTTTCCTGCAAAGATTGCCAGGGGCTGTATTTCAGCAGTATAATGCCCGTCCACATGTCGCCAGGACTGTCAAATTCTACCTTGATTCGCAGCAGGTACAGCTTCTTCCTTGGCCTGCATATTCCCCGGATATGTGACCGATTGAACATGTGTGGGATTTCGTTGGGCGGCATCTCGCTCGTGATCCTCGTCCTGTTGCTTCGACAGACGAACTTTGGTTGTGCATACAAACAATATGGAATACTCTTCCTCAGGCAGATATTCAAACTTCGTTTCACTCCATGCGGAGTCGTGTAGCAGCTCTTATTGCGGCGCGTGGTGGCCACACAAAATAATAATTTCTATCCCTTTCATTGTTTGTTTGGTTTGAAAATGTAATCATTCATTTGTACCATTACCACTCAACTGTGTATTAAATTTTATTCAACTATGATGCTTCCTTCATGGTGTTGCAATTTTCACAAACAGGAGTGTAGAATTGTTTAATAAAAGAACTGCAAACCTCTACAACGTGAGGACACAGAAACAATTTTCTTCCGACAAGAACTGTGTCTTAACTGAGACCTAGAGCTACTATATAGATAGACAGACGTGTCAGCTTAAGTTTAGCCATTTTGGATCGGATCTTTCATTGTTGCGGAGCTAGGTTGACCAGAGCTAAGTTTCAGGCTTTGCAAAATTGGCCAAAAATGATATTTTATTAAATAAACAATTTACGTGCCACTAATAATTGTTCGAAG